>NW_027638549.1:0-111478 GCF_951216825.1 Electrona antarctica
AAAGGCTATAGTCCATGGTGTCGGAGGGCATACTATAGTATGTCGTTTTTCACGATTTCGGAGGATTTAAAAAAAAAGGTGAAAATCACGCAAAAGCGAAAGGCTATAGTCCATGGTGTCGGAGGGCATACTATAGTATGTCGTTTTTCACGATTTCGGAGGATTTTAAAAAAAAAGGTGAAAATCACGCAAAAGCGAAAGGCTATAGTCCATGGTGTCGGAGGGCATACTATAGTATGTGGTTTTTCACGATTTCGGAGGATTTTAAAAAAAAGGTGAAAATCACGCAAAAGCGAAAGGCTATCGTCCATGGTGTCGGAGGGCATACTATTGTATGTCGTTTTTCACGATTTCGGAGGATTTGAAAAAAAGGTGAAAATCACGCAAAAGCGAAAGGCTATAGTCCATGGTGTCGGAGAGCATACTATAGTATGTCGTTTTTAACGATTTCGGAGGATTTAAAAAAAAAGTGAAAATCACGCAAAAGCAAAAGGCTATAGTCCATGGTGTCGGAGGGCATACTATAGTATGTCGTTTTTCACGATTTCGGAGGATTAAAAAAAAAGGTGAAAATCACGCAAAAGCGAAAGGCTATAGTCCATGGTGTCGGAGGGCATACTATAGTATGTCGTTTTTCACGATTTCGGAGGATTTGAAAAAAAGGTGAAAATCACGCAAAAGCGAAAGGCTATAGTCCATGGTGTGGGAGGGCATACTATAGTATGTCGTTTTTCACGATTTCGGAGGATTTAAAAAAAAAGGTGAAAATCACGCAAAAGCGAAAGGCTATAGTCCATGTTGTCGGAGGGCATACTATAGTATGTCGTTTTTCACGATTTCGGAGGATTTGAAAAAAAGGTGAAAATCACGCAAAAGCGAAAGGCTATAGTCCATGGTGTCGGAGGGCATACTATAGTATGTCGTTTTTCACGATTTCGGAGGATTTGAAAAAAAGGTGAAAATCACGCAAAAGCGAAAGGCTATAGTCCATGGTGTCGGAGGGCATACTATAGTATGTCGTTTTTCACGATTTCGGAGGATTAAAAAAAAAGGTGAAAATCACGCAAAAGCGAAAGGCTATAGTCCATGGTGTCGGAGGGCATACTATAGTATGTCGTTTTTCACGATTTCGGAGGATTTTAAAAAAAAAGGTGAAAATCACGCAAAAGCGAAAGGCTATAGTCCATGGTCTCGGACCGCATACTAGTATGTCGTTTTTCACGATTTTGGAGGATTTTAAAAAAAAAGGTGAAAATCACGCAAAAGCGAAAGGCTATAGTCCATGGTGTCGGAGGGCATACTATAGTATGTCGTTTTTCACGATTTCGGAGGATTTAAAAAAAAAGGTGAAAATCACGCAAAAGCAAAAGGCTATAGTCCATGGTGTCGGAGGGCATACTATAGTATGTCGTTTTTCACGATTTCGGAGGATTAAAAAAAAAGGTGAAAATCACGCAAAAGCGAAAGGCTATAGTCCATGGTGTCGGAGGGCATACTATAGTATGTCGTTTTTCACGATTTCGGAGGATTTGAAAAAAAGGTGAAAATCACGCAAAAGCGAAAGGCTATAGTCCATGGTGTGGGAGGGCATACTATAGTATGTCGTTTTTCACGATTTCGGAGGATTTAAAAAAAAAGGTGAAAATCACGCAAAAGCGAAAGGCTATAGTCCATGTTGTCGGAGGGCATACTATAGTATGTCGTTTTTCACGATTTCGGAGGATTTGAAAAAAAGGTGAAAATCACGCAAAAGCGAAAGGCTATAGTCCATGGTGTCGGAGGGCATACTATAGTATGTCGTTTTTCACGATTTCGGAGGATTTGAAAAAAAGGTGAAAATCACGCAAAAGCGAAAGGCTATAGTCCATGGTCTCGGACCGCATACTAGTATGTCGTTTTTCACGATTTTGGAGGATTTTAAAAAAAAAGGTGAAAATCACGCAAAAGCGAAAGGCTATAGTCCATGGTGTCGGAAGGGCATACTATAGTATGTCGTTTTTCACGATTTCGGAGGATTTAAAAAAAAAAGGTGAAAATCACGCAAAAGCGAAAGGCTATAGTCCATGGTGTCGGAGGGCATACTATAGTATGTGGTTTTTCACGATTTTGGAGGATTTTAAAAAAAAGGTGAAAATCACGCAAAAGCGAAAGGCTATAGTCCATGGTGTCGGAGGGCATACTATAGTATGTCGTTTTTCACGATTTCGGAGGATTTGAAAAAAAGGTGAAAATCACGCAAAAGCGAAAGGCTATAGTCCATGGTGTCGGAGAGCATACTATAGTATGTCGTTTTTAACGATTTCGGAGGATTTAAAAAAAAGGTGAAAATCACGCGAAAGCAAAAGGCTATAGTCCATGGTGTCGGAGGGCATACTATAGTATGTCGTTTTTCCACGATTTCGGAGGATTAAAAAAAAAGGTGAAAATCACGCAAAAGCGAAAGGCTATAGTCCATGGTGTCTGAGGGCATACTATAGTATGTCGTTTTTCACGATTTCGGAGGATTTGAAAAAAAGGTGAAAATCACGCAAAAGCGAAAGGCTATAGTCCATGGTGTCGGAGGGCATACTATAGTATGTCGTTTTTCACGATTTCGGAGGATTTAAAAAAAAAGGTGAAAATCACGCAAAAGCGAAAGGCTATAGTCCATGGTCTCGGACCGCATACTAGTATGTCGTTTTTCACGATTTCGGAGGATTTAAAAAAAAAAGGTGAAAATCACGCAAAAGCGAAAGGCGTGTCGGAGGGCATACTATAGTATGTCGTTTTTCACGATTTCGGAGGATTAAAAAAAAAGGTGAAAATCACGCAAAAGCGAAAGGCTATAGTCCATGGTGTCGGAGGGCATACTATAGTATGTCGTTTTTCACGATTTCGGAGGATTTGAAAAAAAGGTGAAAATCACGCAAAAGCGAAAGGCTATAGTCCATGGTGTCGGAGGGCATACTATAGTATGTCGTTTTTCACGATTTCGGAGGATTAAAAAAAAAGGTGAAAATCACGCAAAAGCGAAAGGCTATAGTCCATGGTGTCGGAGGGCATACTATAGTATGTCGTTTTTCACGATTTCGGAGGATTTGAAAAAAAGGTGAAAATCACGCAAAAGCGAAAGGCTATAGTCCATGGTGTCGGAGGGCATACTATAGTATGTCGTTTTTCACGATTTCGGAGGATTTGAAAAAAAGGTGAAAATCACGCAAAAGCGAAAGGCTATAGTCCATGGTGTCGGAGGGCATACTATAGTATGTCGTTTTTCACGATTTCGGAGGATTTGAAAAAAAGGTGAAAATCACGCAAAAGCGAAAGGCTATAGTCCATGGTGTCGGAGGGCATACTATAGTATGTCGTTTTTCACGATTTCGGAGGATTTAAAAAAAAAGGTGAAAATCACGCAAAAGCGAAAGGCTATAGTCCATGGTGTCGGAGGGCATACTATAGTATGTCGTTTTTCACGATTTCGGAGGATTTGAAAAAAAGGTGAAAATCACGCAAAAGCGAAAGGCTATAGTCCATGGTGTCGGAGGGCATACTATAGTATGTCGTTTTTCACGATTTCGGAGGATTTGAAAAAAAGGTGAAAATCACGCAAAAGCGAAAGGCTATAGTCCATGGTGTCGGAGAGCATACTATAGTATGTCGTTTTTAACGATTTCGGAGGATTTAAAAAAAAGGTGAAAATCACGCGAAAGCAAAAGGCTATAGTCCATGGTCTCGGACCGCATACTAGTATGTCGTTTTTCACGATTTCGGAGGATTTTTAAAAAAAAAGGTGAAAATCACGCAAAAGCGAAAGGCGTGTCGGAGGGCATACTATAGTATGTCGTTTTTCACGATTTCGGAGGATTAAAAAAAAAGGTGAAAATCACGCAAAAGCGAAAGGCTATAGTCCATGGTGTCGGAGGGCATACTATAGTATGTCGTTTTTCACGATTTCGGAGGATTTGAAAAAAAGGTGAAAATCACGCAAAAGCGAAAGGCTATAGTCCATGGTGTCGGAGGGCATACTATAGTATGTCGTTTTTCACGATTTCGGAGGATTTGAAAAAAAGGTGAAAATCACGCAAAAGCGAAAGGCTATAGTCCATGGTGTCGGAGAGCATACTATAGTATGTCGTTTTTAACGATTTCGGAGGATTTAAAAAAAAGGTGAAAATCACGCGAAAGCAAAAGGCTATAGTCCATGGTCTCGGACCGCATACTAGTATGTCGTTTTTCACGATTTCGGAGGATTTTTAAAAAAAAAGGTGAAAATCACGCAAAAGCGAAAGGCGTGTCGGAGGGCATACTATAGTATGTCGTTTTTCACGATTTCGGAGGATTAAAAAAAAAGGTGAAAATCACGCAAAAGCGAAAGGCTATAGTCCATGGTGTCGGAGGGCATACTATAGTATGTCGTTTTTCACGATTTCGGAGGATTTGAAAAAAAGGTGAAAATCACGCAAAAGCGAAAGGCTATAGTCCATGGTGTCGGAGGGCATACTATAGTATGTCGTTTTTCACGATTTCGGAGGATTTGAAAAAAAGGTGAAAATCACACAAAAGCGAAAGGCTATAGTCCATGGTGTCGGAGGGCATACTATAGTATGTCGTTTTTCACGATTTCGGAGGATTAAAAAAAAAGGTGAAAATCACGCAAAAGGGAAAGGCTATAGTCCATGGTGTCGGAGGGCATACTATAGTATGTCGTTTTTCACGATTTCGGAGGATTTGAAAAAAAGGTGAAAATCACGCAAAAGCGAAAGGCTATAGTCCATGGTGTCGGAGAGCATACTATAGTATGTCGTTTTTAACGATTTCGGAGGATTTAAAAAAAAAGTTGAAAATCACGCAAAAGCAAAAGGCTATAGTCCATGGTGTCAGGGGGCATACTATATAGTATGTCGTTTTTCACGATTTCGGAGGATTAAAAAAAAAGGTGAAAATCACGCAAAAGCGAAAGGCTATAGTCCATGGTGTCGGAGGGCATACTATAGTATGTCGTTTTTCACGATTTCGGAGGATTTGAAAAAAAGGTGAAAATCACGCAAAAGCGAAAGGCTATAGTCCATGGTGTCGGAGGGCATACTATAGTATGTCGTTTTTAACGATTTCGGAGGATTTAAAAAAAAAGGTGAAAATCACGCAAAAGCGAAAGGCTATAGTCCATGGTCTCGGACCGCATACTAGTATGTCGTTTTTCACGATTTCGGAGGATTTAAAAAAAAAAGGTGAAAATCACGCAAAAGCGAAAGGCTATAGTCCATGGTGTCGGAGGGCATACTATAGTATGTCGTTTTTCACGATTTCGGAGGATTAAAAAAAAAGGTGAAAATCACGCAAAAGCGAAAGGCTATAGTCCATGGTGTCGGAGGGCATACTATAGTATGTCGTTTTTCACGATTTCGGAGGATTTGAAAAAAAGGTGAAAATCACGCAAAAGCGAAAGGCTATAGTCCATGGTGTCGGAGGGCATACTATAGTATGTCGTTTTTCACGATTTCGGAGGATTAAAAAAAAAGGTGAAAATCACGCAAAAGCGAAAGGCTATAGTCCATGGTGTCGGAGGGCATACTATAGTATGTCGTTTTTCACGATTTCGGAGGATTTGAAAAAAAGGTGAAAATCACGCAAAAGCGAAAGGCTATAGTCCATGGTGTCGGAGGGCATACTATAGTATGTCGTTTTTCACGATTTCGGAGGATTTAAAAAAAAAAGGTGAAAATCACGCAAAAGCGAAAGGCTATAGTCCATGGTGTCGGAGGGCATACTATAGTATGTCGTTTTTCACGATTTCGGAGGATTTGAAAAAAAGGTGAAAATCACGCAAAAGCGAAAGGCTATAGTCCATGGTGTCGGAGGGCATACTATAGTATGTGGTTTTTCACGATTTCGGAGGATTTTAAAAAAAAAGGTGAAAATCACGCAAAAGCGAAAGGCTATCGTCCATGGTGTCGGAGGGCATACTATTGTATGTCGTTTTTCACGATTTCGGAGGATTTGAAAAGAAGGTGAAAATCACGCAAAAGCGAAAGGCTATAGTCCATGGTGTCGGAGAGCATACTATAGTATGTCGTTTTTAACGATTTCGGAGGATTTAAAAAAAAAGTGAAAATCACGCAAAAGCAAAAGGCTATAGTCCATGGTGTCGGAGGGCATACTATAGTATGTCGTTTTTCACGATTTCGGAGGATTTGAAAAAAAGGTGAAAATCACGCAAAAGCGAAAGGCTATAGTCCATGGTGTCGGAGAGCATACTATAGTATGTCGTTTTTAACGATTTCGGAGGATTTAAAAAAAAGGTGAAAATCACGCGAAAGCAAAAGGCTATAGTCCATGGTCTCGGACCGCATACTAGTATGTCGTTTTTCACGATTTCGGAGGATTTTTAAAAAAAAAGGTGAAAATCACGCAAAAGCGAAAGGCGTGTCGGAGGGCATACTATAGTATGTCGTTTTTCACGATTTCGGAGGATTAAAAAAAAAGGTGAAAATCACGCAAAAGCGAAAGGCTATAGTCCATGGTGTCGGAGGGCATACTATAGTATGTCGTTTTTCACGATTTCGGAGGATTTGAAAAAAAGGTGAAAATCACGCAAAAGCGAAAGGCTATAGTCCATGGTGTCGGAGGGCATACTATAGTATGTCGTTTTTCACGATTTCGGAGGATTTGAAAAAAAGGTGAAAATCACGCAAAAGCGAAAGGCTATAGTCCATGGTGTCGGAGAGCATACTATAGTATGTCGTTTTTAACGATTTCGGAGGATTTAAAAAAAAGGTGAAAATCACGCGAAAGCAAAAGGCTATAGTCCATGGTCTCGGACCGCATACTAGTATGTCGTTTTTCACGATTTCGGAGGATTTTTAAAAAAAAAGGTGAAAATCACGCAAAAGCGAAAGGCGTGTCGGAGGGCATACTATAGTATGTCGTTTTTCACGATTTCGGAGGATTAAAAAAAAAGGTGAAAATCACGCAAAAGCGAAAGGCTATAGTCCATGGTGTCGGAGGGCATACTATAGTATGTCGTTTTTCACGATTTCGGAGGATTTGAAAAAAAGGTGAAAATCACGCAAAAGCGAAAGGCTATAGTCCATGGTGTCGGAGGGCATACTATAGTATGTCGTTTTTCACGATTTCGGAGGATTTGAAAAAAAGGTGAAAATCACACAAAAGCGAAAGGCTATAGTCCATGGTGTCGGAGGGCATACTATAGTATGTCGTTTTTCACGATTTCGGAGGATTAAAAAAAAAGGTGAAAATCACGCAAAAGGGAAAGGCTATAGTCCATGGTGTCGGAGGGCATACTATAGTATGTCGTTTTTCACGATTTCGGAGGATTTGAAAAAAAGGTGAAAATCACGCAAAAGCGAAAGGCTATAGTCCATGGTGTCGGAGAGCATACTATAGTATGTCGTTTTTAACGATTTCGGAGGATTTAAAAAAAAAGTTGAAAATCACGCAAAAGCAAAAGGCTATAGTCCATGGTGTCAGGGGGCATACTATATAGTATGTCGTTTTTCACGATTTCGGAGGATTAAAAAAAAAGGTGAAAATCACGCAAAAGCGAAAGGCTATAGTCCATGGTGTCGGAGGGCATACTATAGTATGTCGTTTTTCACGATTTCGGAGGATTTGAAAAAAAGGTGAAAATCACGCAAAAGCGAAAGGCTATAGTCCATGGTGTCGGAGGGCATACTATAGTATGTCGTTTTTAACGATTTCGGAGGATTTAAAAAAAAAGGTGAAAATCACGCAAAAGCGAAAGGCTATAGTCCATGGTCTCGGACCGCATACTAGTATGTCGTTTTTCACGATTTCGGAGGATTTAAAAAAAAAAGGTGAAAATCACGCAAAAGCGAAAGGCTATAGTCCATGGTGTCGGAGGGCATACTATAGTATGTCGTTTTTCACGATTTCGGAGGATTAAAAAAAAAGGTGAAAATCACGCAAAAGCGAAAGGCTATAGTCCATGGTGTCGGAGGGCATACTATAGTATGTCGTTTTTCACGATTTCGGAGGATTTGAAAAAAAGGTGAAAATCACGCAAAAGCGAAAGGCTATAGTCCATGGTGTCGGAGGGCATACTATAGTATGTCGTTTTTCACGATTTCGGAGGATTAAAAAAAAAGGTGAAAATCACGCAAAAGCGAAAGGCTATAGTCCATGGTGTCGGAGGGCATACTATAGTATGTCGTTTTTCACGATTTCGGAGGATTTGAAAAAAAGGTGAAAATCACGCAAAAGCGAAAGGCTATAGTCCATGGTGTCGGAGGGCATACTATAGTATGTCGTTTTTCACGATTTCGGAGGATTTAAAAAAAAAAGGTGAAAATCACGCAAAAGCGAAAGGCTATAGTCCATGGTGTCGGAGGGCATACTATAGTATGTCGTTTTTCACGATTTCGGAGGATTTGAAAAAAAGGTGAAAATCACGCAAAAGCGAAAGGCTATAGTCCATGGTGTCGGAGGGCATACTATAGTATGTGGTTTTTCACGATTTCGGAGGATTTTAAAAAAAAAAGGTGAAAATCACGCAAAAGCGAAAGGCTATCGTCCATGGTGTCGGAGGGCATACTATTGTATGTCGTTTTTCACGATTTCGGAGGATTTGAAAAGAAGGTGAAAATCACGCAAAAGCGAAAGGCTATAGTCCATGGTGTCGGAGAGCATACTATAGTATGTCGTTTTTAACGATTTCGGAGGATTTAAAAAAAAAGTGAAAATCACGCAAAAGCAAAAGGCTATAGTCCATGGTGTCGGAGGGCATACTATAGTATGTCGTTTTTCACGATTTCGGAGGATTAAAAAAAAGGTGAAAATCACGCAAAAGCGAAAGGCTATAGTCCATGGTGTCGGAGGGCATACTATAGTATGTCGTTTTTCACGATTTCGGAGGATTTGAAAAAAAGGTGAAAATCACGCAAAAGCGAAAGGCTATAGTCCATGGTGTGGGAGGGCATACTATAGTATGTCGTTTTTCACGATTTCGGAGGATTTAAAAAAAAAGGTGAAAATCACGCAAAAGCGAAAGGCTATAGTCCATGTTGTCGGAGGGCATACTATAGTATGTCGTTTTTCACGATTTCGGAGGATTTGAAAAAAAGGTGAAAATCACGCAAAAGCGAAAGGCTATAGTCCATGGTGTCGGAGGGCATACTATAGTATGTCGTTTTTCACGATTTCGGAGGATTTGAAAAAAAGGTGAAAATCACGCAAAAGCGAAAGGCTATAGTCCATGGTGTCGGAGGGCATACTATAGTATGTCGTTTTTCACGATTTCGGAGGATTAAAAAAAAAGGTGAAAATCACGCAAAAGCGAAAGGCTATAGTCCATGGTGTCGGAGGGCATACTATAGTATGTCGTTTTTCACGATTTCGGAGGATTTAAAAAAAAAAGGTGAAAATCACGCAAAAGCGAAAGGCTATAGTCCATGGTCTCGGACCGCATACTAGTATGTCGTTTTTCACGATTTTGGAGGATTTTAAAAAAAAAGGTGAAAATCACGCAAAAGCGAAAGGCTATAGTCCATGGTGTCGGAGGGCATACTATAGTATGTCGTTTTTCACGATTTCGGAGGATTTAAAAAAAAAGTGAAAATCACGCAAAAGCAAAAGGCTATAGTCCATGGTGTCGGAGGGCATACTATAGTATGTCGTTTTTCACGATTTCGGAGGATTAAAAAAAAAGGTGAAAATCACGCAAAAGCGAAAGGCTATAGTCCATGGTGTCGGAGGGCATACTATAGTATGTCGTTTTTCACGATTTCGGAGGATTTGAAAAAAAGGTGAAAATCACGCAAAAGCGAAAGGCTATAGTCCATGGTGTGGGAGGGCATACTATAGTATGTCGTTTTTCACGATTTCGGAGGATTTAAAAAAAAAGGTGAAAATCACGCAAAAGCGAAAGGCTATAGTCCATGTTGTCGGAGGGCATACTATAGTATGTCGTTTTTCACGATTTCGGAGGATTTGAAAAAAAGGTGAAAATCACGCAAAAGCGAAAGGCTATAGTCCATGGTGTCGGAGGGCATACTATAGTATGTCGTTTTTCACGATTTCGGAGGATTTGAAAAAAAGGTGAAAATCACGCAAAAGCGAAAGGCTATAGTCCATGGTCTCGGACCGCATACTAGTATGTCGTTTTTCACGATTTTGGAGGATTTTAAAAAAAAAGGTGAAAATCACGCAAAAGCGAAAGGCTATAGTCCATGGTGTCGGAAGGGCATACTATAGTATGTCGTTTTTCACGATTTCGGAGGATTTAAAAAAAAAAGGTGAAAATCACGCAAAAGCGAAAGGCTATAGTCCATGGTGTCGGAGGGCATACTATAGTATGTGGTTTTTCACGATTTTGGAGGATTTTAAAAAAAAGGTGAAAATCACGCAAAAGCGAAAGGCTATAGTCCATGGTGTCGGAGGGCATACTATAGTATGTCGTTTTTCACGATTTCGGAGGATTTGAAAAAAAGGTGAAAATCACGCAAAAGCGAAAGGCTATAGTCCATGGTGTCGGAGAGCATACTATAGTATGTCGTTTTTAACGATTTCGGAGGATTTAAAAAAAAGGTGAAAATCACGCGAAAGCAAAAGGCTATAGTCCATGGTGTCGGAGGGCATACTATAGTATGTCGTTTTTCCACGATTTCGGAGGATTAAAAAAAAAGGTGAAAATCACGCAAAAGCGAAAGGCTATAGTCCATGGTGTCTGAGGGCATACTATAGTATGTCGTTTTTCACGATTTCGGAGGATTTGAAAAAAAGGTGAAAATCACGCAAAAGCGAAAGGCTATAGTCCATGGTGTCGGAGGGCATACTATAGTATGTCGTTTTTCACGATTTCGGAGGATTTAAAAAAAAAGGTGAAAATCACGCAAAAGCGAAAGGCTATAGTCCATGGTCTCGGACCGCATACTAGTATGTCGTTTTTCACGATTTCGGAGGATTTAAAAAAAAAAGGTGAAAATCACGCAAAAGCGAAAGGCGTGTCGGAGGGCATACTATAGTATGTCGTTTTTCACGATTTCGGAGGATTAAAAAAAAAGGTGAAAATCACGCAAAAGCGAAAGGCTATAGTCCATGGTGTCGGAGGGCATACTATAGTATGTCGTTTTTCACGATTTCGGAGGATTTGAAAAAAAGGTGAAAATCACGCAAAAGCGAAAGGCTATAGTCCATGGTGTCGGAGGGCATACTATAGTATGTCGTTTTTCACGATTTCGGAGGATTAAAAAAAAAAGGTGAAAATCACGCAAAAGCGAAAGGCTATAGTCCATGGTGTCGGAGGGCATACTATAGTATGTCGTTTTTCACGATTTCGGAGGATTTGAAAAAAAGGTGAAAATCACGCAAAAGCGAAAGGCTATAGTCCATGGTGTCGGAGGGCATACTATAGTATGTCGTTTTTCACGATTTCGGAGGATTTGAAAAAAAGGTGAAAATCACGCAAAAGCGAAAGGCTATAGTCCATGGTGTCGGAGGGCATACTATAGTATGTCGTTTTTCACGATTTCGGAGGATTTGAAAAAAAGGTGAAAATCACGCAAAAGCGAAAGGCTATAGTCCATGGTGTCGGAGGGCATACTATAGTATGTCGTTTTTCACGATTTCGGAGGATTTAAAAAAAAAGGTGAAAATCACGCAAAAGCGAAAGGCTATAGTCCATGGTGTCGGAGGGCATACTATAGTATGTCGTTTTTCACGATTTCGGAGGATTTGAAAAAAAGGTGAAAATCACGCAAAAGCGAAAGGCTATAGTCCATGGTGTCGGAGGGCATACTATAGTATGTCGTTTTTCACGATTTCGGAGGATTTGAAAAAAAGGTGAAAATCACGCAAAAGCGAAAGGCTATAGTCCATGGTGTCGGAGAGCATACTATAGTATGTCGTTTTTAACGATTTCGGAGGATTTAAAAAAAAGGTGAAAATCACGCGAAAGCAAAAGGCTATAGTCCATGGTCTCGGACCGCATACTAGTATGTCGTTTTTCACGATTTCGGAGGATTTTTAAAAAAAAAGGTGAAAATCACGCAAAAGCGAAAGGCGTGTCGGAGGGCATACTATAGTATGTCGTTTTTCACGATTTCGGAGGATTAAAAAAAAAGGTGAAAATCACGCAAAAGCGAAAGGCTATAGTCCATGGTGTCGGAGGGCATACTATAGTATGTCGTTTTTCACGATTTCGGAGGATTTGAAAAAAAGGTGAAAATCACGCAAAAGCGAAAGGCTATAGTCCATGGTGTCGGAGGGCATACTATAGTATGTCGTTTTTCACGATTTCGGAGGATTTGAAAAAAAGGTGAAAATCACGCAAAAGCGAAAGGCTATAGTCCATGGTGTCGGAGAGCATACTATAGTATGTCGTTTTTAACGATTTCGGAGGATTTAAAAAAAAGGTGAAAATCACGCGAAAGCAAAAGGCTATAGTCCATGGTCTCGGACCGCATACTAGTATGTCGTTTTTCACGATTTCGGAGGATTTTTAAAAAAAAAGGTGAAAATCACGCAAAAGCGAAAGGCGTGTCGGAGGGCATACTATAGTATGTCGTTTTTCACGATTTCGGAGGATTAAAAAAAAAGGTGAAAATCACGCAAAAGCGAAAGGCTATAGTCCATGGTGTCGGAGGGCATACTATAGTATGTCGTTTTTCACGATTTCGGAGGATTTGAAAAAAAGGTGAAAATCACGCAAAAGCGAAAGGCTATAGTCCATGGTGTCGGAGGGCATACTATAGTATGTCGTTTTTCACGATTTCGGAGGATTTGAAAAAAAGGTGAAAATCACACAAAAGCGAAAGGCTATAGTCCATGGTGTCGGAGGGCATACTATAGTATGTCGTTTTTCACGATTTCGGAGGATTAAAAAAAAAGGTGAAAATCACGCAAAAGGGAAAGGCTATAGTCCATGGTGTCGGAGGGCATACTATAGTATGTCGTTTTTCACGATTTCGGAGGATTTGAAAAAAAGGTGAAAATCACGCAAAAGCGAAAGGCTATAGTCCATGGTGTCGGAGAGCATACTATAGTATGTCGTTTTTAACGATTTCGGAGGATTTAAAAAAAAAGTTGAAAATCACGCAAAAGCAAAAGGCTATAGTCCATGGTGTCAGGGGGCATACTATATAGTATGTCGTTTTTCACGATTTCGGAGGATTAAAAAAAAAGGTGAAAATCACGCAAAAGCGAAAGGCTATAGTCCATGGTGTCGGAGGGCATACTATAGTATGTCGTTTTTCACGATTTCGGAGGATTTGAAAAAAAGGTGAAAATCACGCAAAAGCGAAAGGCTATAGTCCATGGTGTCGGAGGGCATACTATAGTATGTCGTTTTTCACGATTTCGGAGGATTTGAAAAAAAGGTGAAAATCACACAAAAGCGAAAGGCTATAGTCCATGGTGTCGGAGGGCATACTATAGTATGTCGTTTTTCACGATTTCGGAGGATTAAAAAAAAAGGTGAAAATCACGCAAAAGGGAAAGGCTATAGTCCATGGTGTCGGAGGGCATACTATAGTATGTCGTTTTTCACGATTTCGGAGGATTTGAAAAAAAGGTGAAAATCACGCAAAAGCGAAAGGCTATAGTCCATGGTGTCGGAGAGCATACTATAGTATGTCGTTTTTAACGATTTCGGAGGATTTAAAAAAAAAGTTGAAAATCACGCAAAAGCAAAAGGCTATAGTCCATGGTGTCAGGGGGCATACTATATAGTATGTCGTTTTTCACGATTTCGGAGGATTAAAAAAAAAGGTGAAAATCACGCAAAAGCGAAAGGCTATAGTCCATGGTGTCGGAGGGCATACTATAGTATGTCGTTTTTCACGATTTCGGAGGATTTGAAAAAAAGGTGAAAATCACGCAAAAGCGAAAGGCTATAGTCCATGGTGTCGGAGGGCATACTATAGTATGTCGTTTTTAACGATTTCGGAGGATTTAAAAAAAAAGGTGAAAATCACGCAAAAGCGAAAGGCTATAGTCCATGGTCTCGGACCGCATACTAGTATGTCGTTTTTCACGATTTCGGAGGATTTTTAAAAAAAAAGGTGAAAATCACGCAAAAGCGAAAGGCGTGTCGGAGGGCATACTATAGTATGTCGTTTTTCACGATTTCGGAGGATTAAAAAAAAAGGTGAAAATCACGCAAAAGCGAAAGGCTATAGTCCATGGTGTCGGAGGGCATACTATAGTATGTCGTTTTTCACGATTTCGGAGGATTTGAAAAAAAGGTGAAAATCACGCAAAAGCGAAAGGCTATAGTCCATGGTGTCGGAGGGCATACTATAGTATGTCGTTTTTCACGATTTCGGAGGATTTGAAAAAAAGGTGAAAATCACACAAAAGCGAAAGGCTATAGTCCATGGTGTCGGAGGGCATACTATAGTATGTCGTTTTTCACGATTTCGGAGGATTAAAAAAAAAGGTGAAAATCACGCAAAAGGGAAAGGCTATAGTCCATGGTGTCGGAGGGCATACTATAGTATGTCGTTTTTCACGATTTCGGAGGATTTGAAAAAAAGGTGAAAATCACGCAAAAGCGAAAGGCTATAGTCCATGGTGTCGGAGAGCATACTATAGTATGTCGTTTTTAACGATTTCGGAGGATTTAAAAAAAAAGTTGAAAATCACGCAAAAGCAAAAGGCTATAGTCCATGGTGTCAGGGGGCATACTATATAGTATGTCGTTTTTCACGATTTCGGAGGATTAAAAAAAAAGGTGAAAATCACGCAAAAGCGAAAGGCTATAGTCCATGGTGTCGGAGGGCATACTATAGTATGTCGTTTTTCACGATTTCGGAGGATTTGAAAAAAAGGTGAAAATCACGCAAAAGCGAAAGGCTATAGTCCATGGTGTCGGAGGGCATACTATAGTATGTCGTTTTTAACGATTTCGGAGGATTTAAAAAAAAAGGTGAAAATCACGCAAAAGCGAAAGGCTATAGTCCATGGTCTCGGACCGCATACTAGTATGTCGTTTTTCACGATTTCGGAGGATTTAAAAAAAAAAGGTGAAAATCACGCAAAAGCGAAAGGCTATAGTCCATGGTGTCGGAGGGCATACTATAGTATGTCGTTTTTCACGATTTCGGAGGATTAAAAAAAAAGGTGAAAATCACGCAAAAGCGAAAGGCTATAGTCCATGGTGTCGGAGGGCATACTATAGTATGTCGTTTTTCACGATTTCGGAGGATTTGAAAAAAAGGTGAAAATCACGCAAAAGCGAAAGGCTATAGTCCATGGTGTCGGAGGGCATACTATAGTATGTCGTTTTTCACGATTTCGGAGGATTAAAAAAAAAGGTGAAAATCACGCAAAAGCGAAAGGCTATAGTCCATGGTGTCGGAGGGCATACTATAGTATGTCGTTTTTCACGATTTCGGAAAATTTGAAAAAAAGGTGAAAATCACGCAAAAGCGAAAGGCTATAGTCCATGGTGTCGGAGGGCATACTATAGTATGTCGTTTTTCACGATTTCGGAGGATTTAAAAAAAAAAGGTGAAAATCACGCAAAAGCGAAAGGCTATAGTCCATGGTGTCGGAGGGCATACTATAGTATGTCGTTTTTCACGATTTCGGAGGATTTGAAAAAAAGGTGAAAATCACGCAAAAGCGAAAGGCTATAGTCCATGGTGTCGGAGGGCATACTATAGTATGTGGTTTTTCACGATTTCGGAGGATTTTAAAAAAAAAGGTGAAAATCACGCAAAAGCGAAAGGCTATCGTCCATGGTGTCGGAGGGCATACTATTGTATGTCGTTTTTCACGATTTCGGAGGATTTGAAAAGAAGGTGAAAATCACGCAAAAGCGAAAGGCTATAGTCCATGGTGTCGGAGAGCATACTATAGTATGTCGTTTTTAACGATTTCGGAGGATTTAAAAAAAAAGTGAAAATCACGCAAAAGCAAAAGGCTATAGTCCATGGTGTCGGAGGGCATACTATAGTATGTCGTTTTTCACGATTTCGGAGGATTAAAAAAAAGGTGAAAATCACGCAAAAGCGAAAGGCTATAGTCCATG
Source organism: Electrona antarctica (assembly GCF_951216825.1). Lineage (NCBI taxonomy): Eukaryota > Metazoa > Chordata > Actinopteri > Myctophiformes > Myctophidae > Electrona > Electrona antarctica. The sequence goes on from NW_027638549.1 coordinate 15,989, forward strand.
GTGTCGGAGGGCATACTATAGTATGTCGTTTTTCACGATTTCGGAGGATTTGAAAAAAAGGTGAAAATCACGCAAAAGCGAAAGGCTATAGTCCATGGTGTGGGAGGGCATACTATAGTATGTCGTTTTTCACGATTTCGGAGGATTTAAAAAAAAAGGTGAAAATCACGCAAAAGCGAAAGGCTATAGTCCATGTTGTCGGAGGGCATACTATAGTATGTCGTTTTTCACGATTTCGGAGGATTTGAAAAAAAGGTGAAAATCACGCAAAAGCGAAAGGCTATAGTCCATGGTGTCGGAGGGCATACTATAGTATGTCGTTTTTCACGATTTCGGAGGATTTGAAAAAAAGGTGAAAATCACGCAAAAGCGAAAGGCTATAGTCCATGGTGTCGGAGGGCATACTATAGTATGTCGTTTTTCACGATTTCGGAGGATTAAAAAAAAAGGTGAAAATCACGCAAAAGCGAAAGGCTATAGTCCATGGTGTCGGAGGGCATACTATAGTATGTCGTTTTTCACGATTTCGGAGGATTTAAAAAAAAAAGGTGAAAATCACGCAAAAGCGAAAGGCTATAGTCCATGGTCTCGGACCGCATACTAGTATGTCGTTTTTCACGATTTTGGAGGATTTTAAAAAAAAAGGTGAAAATCACGCAAAAGCGAAAGGCTATAGTCCATGGTGTCGGAGGGCATACTATAGTATGTCGTTTTTCACGATTTCGGAGGATTTAAAAAAAAAGTGAAAATCACGCAAAAGCAAAAGGCTATAGTCCATGGTGTCGGAGGGCATACTATAGTATGTCGTTTTTCACGATTTCGGAGGATTAAAAAAAAAGGTGAAAATCACGCAAAAGCGAAAGGCTATAGTCCATGGTGTCGGAGGGCATACTATAGTATGTCGTTTTTCACGATTTCGGAGGATTTGAAAAAAAGGTGAAAATCACGCAAAAGCGAAAGGCTATAGTCCATGGTGTGGGAGGGCATACTATAGTATGTCGTTTTTCACGATTTCGGAGGATTTAAAAAAAAAGGTGAAAATCACGCAAAAGCGAAAGGCTATAGTCCATGTTGTCGGAGGGCATACTATAGTATGTCGTTTTTCACGATTTCGGAGGATTTGAAAAAAAGGTGAAAATCACGCAAAAGCGAAAGGCTATAGTCCATGGTGTCGGAGGGCATACTATAGTATGTCGTTTTTCACGATTTCGGAGGATTTGAAAAAAAGGTGAAAATCACGCAAAAGCGAAAGGCTATAGTCCATGGTCTCGGACCGCATACTAGTATGTCGTTTTTCACGATTTTGGAGGATTTTAAAAAAAAAGGTGAAAATCACGCAAAAGCGAAAGGCTATAGTCCATGGTGTCGGAAGGGCATACTATAGTATGTCGTTTTTCACGATTTCGGAGGATTTAAAAAAAAAAGGTGAAAATCACGCAAAAGCGAAAGGCTATAGTCCATGGTGTCGGAGGGCATACTATAGTATGTGGTTTTTCACGATTTTGGAGGATTTTAAAAAAAAGGTGAAAATCACGCAAAAGCGAAAGGCTATAGTCCATGGTGTCGGAGGGCATACTATAGTATGTCGTTTTTCACGATTTCGGAGGATTTGAAAAAAAGGTGAAAATCACGCAAAAGCGAAAGGCTATAGTCCATGGTGTCGGAGAGCATACTATAGTATGTCGTTTTTAACGATTTCGGAGGATTTAAAAAAAAGGTGAAAATCACGCGAAAGCAAAAGGCTATAGTCCATGGTGTCGGAGGGCATACTATAGTATGTCGTTTTTCCACGATTTCGGAGGATTAAAAAAAAAGGTGAAAATCACGCAAAAGCGAAAGGCTATAGTCCATGGTGTCTGAGGGCATACTATAGTATGTCGTTTTTCACGATTTCGGAGGATTTGAAAAAAAGGTGAAAATCACGCAAAAGCGAAAGGCTATAGTCCATGGTGTCGGAGGGCATACTATAGTATGTCGTTTTTCACGATTTCGGAGGATTTAAAAAAAAAGGTGAAAATCACGCAAAAGCGAAAGGCTATAGTCCATGGTCTCGGACCGCATACTAGTATGTCGTTTTTCACGATTTCGGAGGATTTAAAAAAAAAAGGTGAAAATCACGCAAAAGCGAAAGGCGTGTCGGAGGGCATACTATAGTATGTCGTTTTTCACGATTTCGGAGGATTAAAAAAAAAGGTGAAAATCACGCAAAAGCGAAAGGCTATAGTCCATGGTGTCGGAGGGCATACTATAGTATGTCGTTTTTCACGATTTCGGAGGATTTGAAAAAAAGGTGAAAATCACGCAAAAGCGAAAGGCTATAGTCCATGGTGTCGGAGGGCATACTATAGTATGTCGTTTTTCACGATTTCGGAGGATTAAAAAAAAAGGTGAAAATCACGCAAAAGCGAAAGGCTATAGTCCATGGTGTCGGAGGGCATACTATAGTATGTCGTTTTTCACGATTTCGGAGGATTTGAAAAAAAGGTGAAAATCACGCAAAAGCGAAAGGCTATAGTCCATGGTGTCGGAGGGCATACTATAGTATGTCGTTTTTCACGATTTCGGAGGATTTGAAAAAAAGGTGAAAATCACGCAAAAGCGAAAGGCTATAGTCCATGGTGTCGGAGGGCATACTATAGTATGTCGTTTTTCACGATTTCGGAGGATTTGAAAAAAAGGTGAAAATCACGCAAAAGCGAAAGGCTATAGTCCATGGTGTCGGAGGGCATACTATAGTATGTCGTTTTTCACGATTTCGGAGGATTTAAAAAAAAAGGTGAAAATCACGCAAAAGCGAAAGGCTATAGTCCATGGTGTCGGAGGGCATACTATAGTATGTCGTTTTTCACGATTTCGGAGGATTTGAAAAAAAGGTGAAAATCACGCAAAAGCGAAAGGCTATAGTCCATGGTGTCGGAGGGCATACTATAGTATGTCGTTTTTCACGATTTCGGAGGATTTGAAAAAAAGGTGAAAATCACGCAAAAGCGAAAGGCTATAGTCCATGGTGTCGGAGAGCATACTATAGTATGTCGTTTTTAACGATTTCGGAGGATTTAAAAAAAAGGTGAAAATCACGCGAAAGCAAAAGGCTATAGTCCATGGTCTCGGACCGCATACTAGTATGTCGTTTTTCACGATTTCGGAGGATTTTTAAAAAAAAAGGTGAAAATCACGCAAAAGCGAAAGGCGTGTCGGAGGGCATACTATAGTATGTCGTTTTTCACGATTTCGGAGGATTAAAAAAAAAGGTGAAAATCACGCAAAAGCGAAAGGCTATAGTCCATGGTGTCGGAGGGCATACTATAGTATGTCGTTTTTCACGATTTCGGAGGATTTGAAAAAAAGGTGAAAATCACGCAAAAGCGAAAGGCTATAGTCCATGGTGTCGGAGGGCATACTATAGTATGTCGTTTTTCACGATTTCGGAGGATTTGAAAAAAAGGTGAAAATCACGCAAAAGCGAAAGGCTATAGTCCATGGTGTCGGAGAGCATACTATAGTATGTCGTTTTTAACGATTTCGGAGGATTTAAAAAAAAGGTGAAAATCACGCGAAAGCAAAAGGCTATAGTCCATGGTCTCGGACCGCATACTAGTATGTCGTTTTTCACGATTTCGGAGGATTTTTAAAAAAAAAGGTGAAAATCACGCAAAAGCGAAAGGCGTGTCGGAGGGCATACTATAGTATGTCGTTTTTCACGATTTCGGAGGATTAAAAAAAAAGGTGAAAATCACGCAAAAGCGAAAGGCTATAGTCCATGGTGTCGGAGGGCATACTATAGTATGTCGTTTTTCACGATTTCGGAGGATTTGAAAAAAAGGTGAAAATCACGCAAAAGCGAAAGGCTATAGTCCATGGTGTCGGAGGGCATACTATAGTATGTCGTTTTTCACGATTTCGGAGGATTTGAAAAAAAGGTGAAAATCACACAAAAGCGAAAGGCTATAGTCCATGGTGTCGGAGGGCATACTATAGTATGTCGTTTTTCACGATTTCGGAGGATTAAAAAAAAAGGTGAAAATCACGCAAAAGGGAAAGGCTATAGTCCATGGTGTCGGAGGGCATACTATAGTATGTCGTTTTTCACGATTTCGGAGGATTTGAAAAAAAGGTGAAAATCACGCAAAAGCGAAAGGCTATAGTCCATGGTGTCGGAGAGCATACTATAGTATGTCGTTTTTAACGATTTCGGAGGATTTAAAAAAAAAGTTGAAAATCACGCAAAAGCAAAAGGCTATAGTCCATGGTGTCAGGGGGCATACTATATAGTATGTCGTTTTTCACGATTTCGGAGGATTAAAAAAAAAGGTGAAAATCACGCAAAAGCGAAAGGCTATAGTCCATGGTGTCGGAGGGCATACTATAGTATGTCGTTTTTCACGATTTCGGAGGATTTGAAAAAAAGGTGAAAATCACGCAAAAGCGAAAGGCTATAGTCCATGGTGTCGGAGGGCATACTATAGTATGTCGTTTTTAACGATTTCGGAGGATTTAAAAAAAAAGGTGAAAATCACGCAAAAGCGAAAGGCTATAGTCCATGGTCTCGGACCGCATACTAGTATGTCGTTTTTCACGATTTCGGAGGATTTAAAAAAAAAAGGTGAAAATCACGCAAAAGCGAAAGGCTATAGTCCATGGTGTCGGAGGGCATACTATAGTATGTCGTTTTTCACGATTTCGGAGGATTAAAAAAAAGGTGAAAATCACGCAAAAGCGAAAGGCTATAGTCCATGGTGTCGGAGGGCATACTATAGTATGTCGTTTTTCACGATTTCCGAGGATTTGAAAAAAAGGTGAAAATCACGCAAAAGCGAAAGGCTATAGTCCATGGTGTCGGAGGGCATACTATAGTATGTCGTTTTTCACGATTTCGGAGGATTTAAAAAAAAAGGTGAAAATCACGCAAAAGCGAAAGGCTATAGTCCATGGTGTCGGAGGGCATACTATAGTATGTCGTTTTTCACGATTTCGGAGGATTTTTAAAAAAAAAGGTGAAAATCACGCAAAAGCGAAAGGCTATAGTCCATGGTGTCGGAGGGCATACTATAGTATGTGGTTTTTCACGATTTCGGAGGATTTAAAAAAAAAGGTGAAAATCACGCAAAAGCGAAAGGCTATCGTCCATGGTGTCGGAGGGCATACTATTGTATGTCGTTTTTCACGATTTCGGAGGATTTGAAAAAAAGGTGAAAATCACGCAAAAGCGAAAGGCTATAGTCCATGGTGTCGGAGAGCATACTATAGTATGTCGTTTTTAACGATTTCGGAGGATTTAAAAAAAAAGGTGAAAATCACGCAAAAGCAAAAGGCTATAGTCCATGGTGTCGGAGGGCATACTATAGTATGTCGTTTTTCACGATTTCGGAGGATTAAAAAAAAAGGTGAAAATCACGCAAAAGCGAAAGGCTATAGTCCATGGTGTCGGAGGGCATACTATAGTATGTCGTTTTTCACGATTTCGGAGGATTTGAAAAAAAGGTGAAAATCACGCAAAAGCGAAAGGCTATAGTCCATGGTGTCGGAGGGCATACTATAGTATGTCGTTTTTCACGATTTCGGAGGATTAAAAAAAAAGGTGAAAATCACGCAAAAGCGAAAGGCTATAGTCCATGGTGTCGGAGGGCATACTATAGTATGTCGTTTTTCACGATTTCGGAGGATTTAAAAAAAAAAAGGTGAAAATCACGCAAAAGCGAAAGGCTATAGTCCATGGTCTCGGACCGCATACTAGTATGTCGTTTTTCACGATTTTGGAGGATTTTTAAAAAAAAAGGTGAAAATCACGCAAAAGCGAAAGGCTATAGTCCATGGTGTCGGAGGGCATACTATAGTATGTCGTTTTTCACGATTTCGGAGGATTTAAAAAAAAAAGGTGAAAATCACGCAAAAGCGAAAGGCTATAGTCCATGGTGTCGGAGGGCATACTATAGTATGTGGTTTTTCACGATTTTGGAGGATTTAAAAAAAAAGGTGAAAATCACGCAAAAGCGAAAGGCTATAGTCCATGGTGTCGGAGGGCATACTATAGTATGTCGTTTTTCACGATTTCGGAGGATTTGAAAAAAAGGTGAAAATCACGCAAAAGCGAAAGGCTATAGTCCATGGTGTCGGAGAGCATACTATAGTATGTCGTTTTTAACGATTTCGGAGGATTTAAAAAAAAGGTGAAAATCACGCGAAAGCAAAAGGCTATAGTCCATGGTGTCGGAGGGCATACTATAGTATGTCGTTTTTCCACGATTTCGGAGGATTAAAAAAAAAGGTGAAAATCACGCAAAAGCGAAAGGCTATAGTCCATGGTGTCGGAGGGCATACTATAGTATGTCGTTTTTCACGATTTCGGAGGATTTGAAAAAAAGGTGAAAATCACGCAAAAGCGAAAGGCTATATAGTCCATGGTGTCGGAGGGCATACTATAGTATGTCGTTTTTAACGATTTCGGAGGATTTAAAAAAAAAGGTGAAAATCACGCAAAAGCGAAAGGCTATAGTCCATGGTCTCGGACCGCATACTAGTATGTCGTTTTTCACGATTTCGGAGGATTTAAAAAAAAAAGGTGAAAATCACGCAAAAGCGAAAGGCTATAGTCCATGGTGTCGGAGGGCATACTATAGTATGTCGTTTTTCACGATTTCGGAGGATTAAAAAAAAAGGTGAAAATCACGCAAAAGCGAAAGGCTATAGTCCATGGTGTCGGAGGGCATACTATAGTATGTCGTTTTTCACGATTTCCGAGGATTTGAAAAAAAGGTGAAAATCACGCAAAAGCGAAAGGCTATAGTCCATGGTGTCGGAGGGCATACTATAGTATGTCGTTTTTCACGATTTCGGAGGATTTAAAAAAAAAGGTGAAAATCACGCAAAAGCGAAAGGCTATAGTCCATGGTGTCGGAGGGCATACTATAGTATGTCGTTTTTCACGATTTCGGAGGATTTTAAAAAAAAAGGTGAAAATCACGCAAAAGCGAAAGGCTATAGTCCATGGTGTCGGAGGGCATACTATAGTATGTGGTTTTTCACGATTTCGGAGGATTTAAAAAAAAAGGTGAAAATCACGCAAAAGCGAAAGGCTATCGTCCATGGTGTCGGAGGGCATACTATTGTATGTCGTTTTTCACGATTTCGGAGGATTTGAAAAAAAGGTGAAAATCACGCAAAAGCGAAAGGCTATAGTCCATGGTGTCGGAGAGCATACTATAGTATGTCGTTTTTAACGATTTCGGAGGATTTAAAAAAAAAGGTGAAAATCACGCAAAAGCAAAAGGCTATAGTCCATGGTGTCGGAGGGCATACTATAGTATGTCGTTTTTCACGATTTCGGAGGATTAAAAAAAAAGGTGAAAATCACGCAAAAGCGAAAGGCTATAGTCCATGGTGTCGGAGGGCATACTATAGTATGTCGTTTTTCACGATTTCGGAGGATTTGAAAAAAAGGTGAAAATCACGCAAAAGCGAAAGGCTATAGTCCATGGTGTCGGAGGGCATACTATAGTATGTCGTTTTTCACGATTTCGGAGGATTAAAAAAAAAGGTGAAAATCACGCAAAAGCGAAAGGCTATAGTCCATGGTGTCGGAGGGCATACTATAGTATGTCGTTTTTCACGATTTCGGAGGATTTAAAAAAAAAAAGGTGAAAATCACGCAAAAGCGAAAGGCTATAGTCCATGGTCTCGGACCGCATACTAGTATGTCGTTTTTCACGATTTTGGAGGATTTTTTAAAAAAAAGGTGAAAATCACGCAAAAGCGAAAGGCTATAGTCCATGGTGTCGGAGGGCATACTATAGTATGTCGTTTTTCACGATTTCGGAGGATTTAAAAAAAAAAGGTGAAAATCACGCAAAAGCGAAAGGCTATAGTCCATGGTGTCGGAGGGCATACTATAGTATGTGGTTTTTCACGATTTTGGAGGATTTAAAAAAAAAGGTGAAAATCACGCAAAAGCGAAAGGCTATAGTCCATGGTGTCGGAGGGCATACTATAGTATGTCGTTTTTCACGATTTCGGAGGATTTGAAAAAAAGGTGAAAATCACGCAAAAGCGAAAGGCTATAGTCCATGGTGTCGGAGAGCATACTATAGTATGTCGTTTTTAACGATTTCGGAGGATTTAAAAAAAAGGTGAAAATCACGCGAAAGCAAAAGGCTATAGTCCATGGTGTCGGAGGGCATACTATAGTATGTCGTTTTTCCACGATTTCGGAGGATAAAAAAAAAAGGTGAAAATCACGCAAAAGCGAAAGGCTATAGTCCATGGTGTCGGAGGGCATACTATAGTATGTCGTTTTTCACGATTTCGGAGGATTTGAAAAAAAGGTGAAAATCACGCAAAAGCGAAAGGCTATATAGTCCATGGTGTCGGAGGGCATACTATAGTATGTCGTTTTTCACGATTTCGGAGGATTTAAAAAAAAAGGTGAAAATCACGCAAAAGCGAAAGGCTATAGTCCATGGTCTCGGACCGCATACTAGTATGTCGTTTTTCACGATTTTGGAGGATTAAAAAAAAAAGGTGAAAATCACGCAAAAGCGAAAGGCTATAGTCCATGGTGTCGGAGGGCATACTATAGTATGTCGTTTTTCACGATTTCGGAGGATTTGAAAAAAAGGTGAAAATCACGCAAAAGCGAAAGGCTATAGTCCATGGTGTCGGAGAGCATACTATAGTATGTCGTTTTTAACGATTTCGGAGGATTTAAAAAAAAGGTGAAAATCACGCGAAAGCAAAAGGCTATAGTCCATGGTGTCGGAGGGCATACTATAGTATGTCGTTTTTCCACGATTTCGGAGGATAAAAAAAAAAGGTGAAAATCACGCAAAAGCGAAAGGCTATAGTCCATGGTGTCGGAGGGCATACTATAGTATGTCGTTTTTCACGATTTCGGAGGATTTGAAAAAAAGGTGAAAATCACGCAAAAGTGAAAGGCTATATAGTCCATGGTGTCGGAGGGCATACTATAGTATGTCGTTTTTCACGATTTCGGAGGATTTAAAAAAAAAGGTGAAAATCACGCAAAAGCGAAAGGCTATAGTCCATGGTCTCGGACCGCATACTAGTATGTCGTTTTTCACGATTTCGGAGGATTTAAAAAAAAAAGGTGAAAATCACGCAAAAGCGAAAGGCGTGTCGGAGGGCATACTATAGTATGTCGTTTTTCACGATTTCGGAGGATTAAAAAAAAAGGTGAAAATCACGCAAAAGCGAAAGGCTATAGTCCATGGTGTCGGAGGGCATACTATAGTATGTCGTTTTTCACGATTTCGGAGGATTTGAAAAAAAGGTGAAAATCACGCAAAAGCGAAAGGCTATAGTCCATGGTGTCGGAGGGCATACTATAGTATGTCGTTTTTCACGATTTCGTAGGATTAAAAAAAAAGGTGAAAATCACGCAAAAGCGAAAGGCTATAGTCCATGGTGTCGGAGGGCATACTATAGTATGTCGTTTTTCACGATTTCGGAGGATTTGAAAAAAAGGTGAAAATCACGCAAAAGCGAAAGGCTATAGTCCATGGTGTCGGAGGGCATACTATAGTATGTCGTTTTTCACGATTTCGGAGGATTTGAAAAAAAGGTGAAAATCACGCAAAAGCGAAAGGCTATAGTCCATGGTGTCGGAGGGCATACTATAGTATGTCGTTTTTCACGATTTCGGAGGATTTGAAAAAAAGGTGAAAATCACGCAAAAGCGAAAGGCTATAGTCCATGGTGTCGGAGGGCATACTATAGTATGTCGTTTTTCACGATTTCGGAGGATTTAAAAAAAAAGGTGAAAATCACGCAAAAGCGAAAGGCTATAGTCCATGGTGTCGGAGGGCATACTATAGTATGTCGTTTTTAACGATTTCGGAGGATTTAAAAAAAAAGGTGAAAATCACGCGAAAGCAAAAGGCTATAGTCCATGGTGTCGGAGGGCATACTATAGTATGTCGTTTTTCACGATTTCGGAGGATTAAAAAAAAAGGTGAAAATCACGCAAAAGCGAAAGGCTATAGTCCATGGTGTCGGAGGGCATACTATAGTATGTCGTTTTTCACGATTTCGGAGGATTTGAAAAAAAGGTGAAAATCACGCAAAAGCGAAAGGCTATAGTCCATGGTGTCGGAGGGCATACTATAGTATGTCGTTTTTCACGATTTCGGAGGATTTAAAAAAAAAGGTGAAAATCACGCAAAAGCGAAAGGCTATAGTCCATGGTCTCGGACCGCATACTAGTATGTCGTTTTTCACGATTTCGGAGGATTTAAAAAAAAAAGGTGAAAATCACGCAAAATCGAAAGGCGTGTCGGAGGGCATACTATAGTATGTCGTTTTTCACGATTTCGGAGGATTAAAAAAAAAAGGTGAAAATCACGCAAAAGCGAAAGGCTATAGTCCATGGTGTCGGAGGGCATACTATAGTATGTCGTTTTTCACGATTTCGGAGGATTTGAAAAAAAGGTGAAAATCACGCAAAAGCGAAAGGCTATAGTCCATGGTGTCGGAGGGCATACTATAGTATGTCGTTTTTCACGATTTCGGAGGATTTAAAAAAAAAGGTGAAAATCACGCAAAAGCGAAAGGCTATAGTCCATGGTGTCGGAGGGCATACTATAGTATGTCGTTTTTCACGATTTCGGAGGATTTGAAAAAAAGGTGAAAATCACGCAAAAGCGAAAGGCTATAGTCCATGGTGTTGGAGGGCATACTATAGTATGTCGTTTTTCACAATTTCGGAGGATTTGAAAAAAAGGTGAAAATCACGCAAAAGCGAAAGGCTATAGTCCATGGTGTCGGAGGGCATACTATAGTATGTCGTTTTTCACGATTTCGGAGGATTTAAATAAAAAGGTGAAAATCACGCAAAAGCGAAAGGCTATAGTCCATGGTTTCGGAGGGCATACTATAGTATGTCGTTTTTCACGATTTCGGAGGATTTGAAAAAAAGGTGAAAATCACGCAAAAGCGAAAGGCTATAGTCCATGGTGTCGGAGGGCATACTATAGTATGTCGTTTTTCACGATTTCGGAGGATTTGAAAAAAAGGTGAAAATCACGCAAAAGCGAAAGGCTATAGTCCATGGTGTCCGAGGGCATACTATAGTATGTCGTTTTTCACGATTTCGGAGGATTTGAAAAAAAGGTGAAAATCACGCAAAAGCGAAAGGCTATAGTCCATGGTGTCGGAGGGCATACTATAGTATGTCGTTTTTCACGATTTCGGAGGATTTAAAAAAAAAGGTGAAAATCACGCAAAAGCGAAAGGCTATAGTCCATGGTCTCGGACCGCATACTAGTATGTCGTTTTTCACGATTTCGGAGGATTTAAAAAAAAAAGGTGAAAATCACGCAAAATCGAAAGGCGTGTCGGAGGGCATACTATAGTATGTCGTTTTTCACGATTTCGGAGGATTAAAAAAAAAAGGTGAAAATCACGCAAAAGCGAAAGGCTATAGTCCATGGTGTCGGAGGGCATACTATAGTATGTCGTTTTTCACGATTTCGGAGGATTTGAAAAAAAGGTGAAAATCACGCAAAAGCGAAAGGCTATAGTCCATGGTGTCGGAGGGCATACTATAGTATGTCGTTTTTCACGATTTCGGAGGATTTAAAAAAAAAGGTGAAAATCACGCAAAAGCGAAAGGCTATAGTCCATGGTGTCGGAGGGCATACTATAGTATGTCGTTTTTCACGATTTCGGAGGATTTGAAAAAAAGGTGAAAATCACGCAAAAGCGAAAGGCTATAGTCCATGGTGTTGGAGGGCATACTATAGTATGTCGTTTTTCACAATTTCGGAGGATTTGAAAAAAAGGTGAAAATCACGCAAAAGCGAAAGGCTATAGTCCATGGTGTCGGAGGGCATACTATAGTATGTCGTTTTTCACGATTTCGGAGGATTTAAATAAAAAGGTGAAAATCACGCAAAAGCGAAAGGCTATAGTCCATGGTTTCGGAGGGCATACTATAGTATGTCGTTTTTCACGATTTCGGAGGATTTGAAAAAAAGGTGAAAATCACGCAAAAGCGAAAGGCTATAGTCCATGGTGTCGGAGGGCATACTATAGTATGTCGTTTTTCACGATTTCGGAGGATTTGAAAAAAAGGTGAAAATCACGCAAAAGCGAAAGGCTATAGTCCATGGTGTCCGAGGGCATACTATAGTATGTCGTTTTTCACGATTTCGGAGGATTTGAAAAAAAGGTGAAAATCACGCAAAAGCGAAAGGCTATAGTCCATGGTGTCGGAGGGCATACTATAGTATGTGGTTTTTCACGATTTTGGAGGATTTAAAAAAAAAGGTGAAAATCACGCAAAAGCGAAAGGCTATAGTCCATGGTGTCGGAGGGCATACTATAGTATGTCGTTTTTCACGATTTCGGAGGATTTGAAAAAAAGGTGAAAATCACGCAAAAGCGAAAGGCTATAGTCCATGGTGTCGGAGAGCATACTATAGTATGTCGTTTTTAACGATTTCGGAGGATTTAAAAAAAAGGTGAAAATCACGCGAAAGCGAAAGGCTATAGTCCATGGTGTCGGAGGGCATACTATAGTATGTCGTTTTTCACGATTTCGGAGGATTTGAAAAAAAGGTGAAAATCACGCAAAAGCGAAAGGCTATAGTCCATGGTGTCGGAGGGCATACTATAGTATGTCGTTTTTCACGATTTCGGAGGATTTAAAAAAAAAGGTGAAAATCACGCAAAAGCGAAAGGCTATAGTCCATGGTCTCGGACCGCATACTAGTATGTCGTTTTTCACGATTTCGGAGGATTTGAAAAAAAGGTGAAAATCACGCAAAAGCGAAAGGCTATAGTCCATGGTGTCGGAGAGCATACTATAGTATGTCGTTTTTAACGATTTCGGAGGATTTAAAAAAAAAGGTGAAAATCACGCAAAAGCAAAAGGCTATAGTCCATGGTGTCGGAGGGCATACTATAGTATGTCGTTTTTCACGATTTCGGAGGATTAAAAAAAAAGGTGAAAATCACGCAAAAGCGAAAGGCTATAGTCCATGGTGTCGGAGGGCATACTATAGTATGTCGTTTTTCACGATTTCGGAGGATTTGAAAAAAAGGTGAAAATCACGCAAAAGCGAAAGGCTATAGTCCATGGTGTCGGAGGGCATACTATAGTATGTCGTTTTTCACGATTTCGGAGGATTAAAAAAAAAGGTGAAAATCACGCAAAAGCGAAAGGCTATAGTCCATGGTCTCGGACCGCATACTAGTATGTCGTTTTTCACGATTTTGGAGGATTTTTAAAAAAAAAGGTGAAAATCACGCAAAAGCGAAAGGCTATAGTCCATGGTGTCGGAGGGCATACTATAGTATGTCGTTTTTCACGATTTCGGAGGATTTTAAAAAAAAAGGTGAAAATCACGCAAAAGCGAAAGGCTATAGTCCATGGTGTCGGAGGGCATACTATAGTATGTGGTTTTTCACGATTTTGGAGGATTTAAAAAAAAAGGTGAAAATCACGCAAAAGCGAAAGGCTATAGTCCATGGTGTCGGAGGGCATACTATAGTATGTCGTTTTTCACGATTTCGGAGGATTTGAAAAAAAGGTGAAAATCACGCAAAAGCGAAAGGCTATAGTCCATGGTGTCGGAGAGCATACTATAGTATGTCGTTTTTAACGATTTCGGAGGATTTAAAAAAAAAGGTGAAAATCACGCGAAAGCAAAAGGCTATAGTCCATGGTGTCGGAGGGCATACTATAGTATGTCGTTTTTCCACGATTTCGGAGGATTAAAAAAAAAGGTGAAAATCACGCAAAAGCGAAAGGCTATAGTCCATGGTGTCGGAGGGCATACTATAGTATGTCGTTTTTCACGATTTCGGAGGATTTGAAAAAAAGGTGAAAATCACGCAAAAGCGAAAGGCTATATAGTCCATGGTGTCGGAGGGCATACTATAGTATGTCGTTTTTCACGATTTCGGAGGATTTAAAAAAAAAGGTGAAAATCACGCAAAAGCGAAAGGCTATAGTCCATGGTCTCGGACCGCATACTAGTATGTCGTTTTTCACGATTTCGGAGGATTTTAAAAAAAAAGGTGAAAATCACGCAAAAGCGAAAGGCGTGTCGGAGGGCATACTATAGTATGTCGTTTTTCACGATTTCGGAGGATTAAAAAAAAAGGTGAAAATCACGCAAAAGCGAAAGGCTATAGTCCATGGTGTCGGAGGGCATACTATAGTATGTCGTTTTTCACGATTTCGGAGGATTTGAAAAAAAGGTGAAAATCACGCAAAAGCGAAAGGCTATAGTCCATGGTGTCGGAGGGCATACTATAGTATGTCGTTTTTCACGATTTCGTAGGATTAAAAAAAAAGGTGAAAATCACGCAAAAGCGAAAGGCTATAGTCCATGGTGTCGGAGGGCATACTATAGTATGTCGTTTTTCACGATTTCGGAGGATTTGAAAAAAAGGTGAAAATCACGCAAAAGCGAAAGGCTATAGTCCATGGTGTCGGAGGGCATACTATAGTATGTCGTTTTTCACGATTTCGGAGGATTTGAAAAAAAGGTGAAAATCACGCAAAAGCGAAAGGCTATAGTCCATGGTGTCGGAGGGCATACTATAGTATGTCGTTTTTCACGATTTCGGAGGATTTGAAAAAAAGGTGAAAATCACGCAAAAGCGAAAGGCTATAGTCCATGGTGTCGGAGGGCATACTATAGTATGTCGTTTTTCACGATTTCGGAGGATTTAAAAAAAAAGGTGAAAATCACGCAAAAGCGAAAGGCTATAGTCCATGGTGTCGGAGGGCATACTATAGTATGTCGTTTTTAACGATTTCGGAGGATTTAAAAAAAAGGTGAAAATCACGCGAAAGCAAAAGGCTATAGTCCATGGTGTCGGAGGGCATACTATAGTATGTCGTTTTTCACGATTTCGGAGGATTCAAAAAAAAGGTGAAAATCACGCAAAAGCGAAAGGCTATAGTCCATGGTGTCGGAGGGCATACTATAGTATGTCGTTTTTCACGATTTCGGAGGATTTGAAAAAAAGGTGAAAATCACGCAAAAGCGAAAGGCTATAGTCCATGGTGTCGGAGGGCATACTATAGTATGTCGTTTTTCACGATTTCGGAGGATTTAAAAAAAAAGGTGAAAATCACGCAAAAGCGAAAGGCTATAGTCCATGGTCTCGGACCGCATACTAGTATGTCGTTTTTCACGATTTCGGAGGATTTAAAAAAAAAAGGTGAAAATCACGCAAAATCGAAAGGCGTGTCGGAGGGCATACTATAGTATGTCGTTTTTCACGATTTCGGAGGATTAAAAAAAAAAGGTGAAAATCACGCAAAAGCGAAAGGCTATAGTCCATGGTGTCGGAGGGCATACTATAGTATGTCGTTTTTCACGATTTCGGAGGATTTGAAAAAAAGGTGAAAATCACGCAAAAGCGAAAGGCTATAGTCCATGGTGTCGGAGGGCATACTATAGTATGTCGTTTTTCACGATTTCGGAGGATTTAAAAAAAAAGGTGAAAATCACGCAAAAGCGAAAGGCTATAGTCCATGGTGTCGGAGGGCATACTATAGTATGTCGTTTTTCACGATTTCGGAGGATTTGAAAAAAAGGTGAAAATCACGCAAAAGCGAAAGGCTATAGTCCATGGTGTTGGAGGGCATACTATAGTATGTCGTTTTTCACAATTTCGGAGGATTTGAAAAAAAGGTGAAAATCACGCAAAAGCGAAAGGCTATAGTCCATGGTGTCGGAGGGCATACTATAGTATGTCGTTTTTCACGATTTCGGAGGATTTAAATAAAAAGGTGAAAATCACGCAAAAGCGAAAGGCTATAGTCCATGGTTTCGGAGGGCATACTATAGTATGTCGTTTTTCACGATTTCGGAGGATTTGAAAAAAAGGTGAAAATCACGCAAAAGCGAAAGGCTATAGTCCATGGTGTCGGAGGGCATACTATAGTATGTCGTTTTTCACGATTTCGGAGGATTTGAAAAAAAGGTGAAAATCACGCAAAAGCGAAAGGCTATAGTCCATGGTGTCCGAGGGCATACTATAGTATGTCGTTTTTCACGATTTCGGAGGATTTGAAAAAAAGGTGAAAATCACGCAAAAGCGAAAGGCTATAGTCCATGGTGTCGGAGGGCATACTATAGTATGTGGTTTTTCACGATTTTGGAGGATTTAAAAAAAAAGGTGAAAATCACGCAAAAGCGAAAGGCTATAGTCCATGGTGTCGGAGGGCATACTATAGTATGTCGTTTTTCACGATTTCGGAGGATTTGAAAAAAAGGTGAAAATCACGCAAAAGCGAAAGGCTATAGTCCATGGTGTCGGAGAGCATACTATAGTATGTCGTTTTTAACGATTTCGGAGGATTTAAAAAAAAGGTGAAAATCACGCGAAAGCGAAAGGCTATAGTCCATGGTGTCGGAGGGCATACTATAGTATGTCGTTTTTCACGATTTCGGAGGATTTGAAAAAAAGGTGAAAATCACGCAAAAGCGAAAGGCTATAGTCCATGGTGTCGGAGGGCATACTATAGTATGTCGTTTTTCACGATTTCGGAGGATTTAAAAAAAAAGGTGAAAATCACGCAAAAGCGAAAGGCTATAGTCCATGGTCTCGGACCGCATACTAGTATGTCGTTTTTCACGATTTCGGAGGATTTGAAAAAAAGGTGAAAATCACGCAAAAGCGAAAGGCTATAGTCCATGGTGTCGGAGAGCATACTATAGTATGTCGTTTTTAACGATTTCGGAGGATTTAAAAAAAAAGGTGAAAATCACGCAAAAGCAAAAGGCTATAGTCCATGGTGTCGGAGGGCATACTATAGTATGTCGTTTTTCACGATTTCGGAGGATTAAAAAAAAAGGTGAAAATCACGCAAAAGCGAAAGGCTATAGTCCATGGTGTCGGAGGGCATACTATAGTATGTCGTTTTTCACGATTTCGGAGGATTTGAAAAAAAGGTGAAAATCACGCAAAAGCGAAAGGCTATAGTCCATGGTGTCGGAGGGCATACTATAGTATGTCGTTTTTCACGATTTCGGAGGATTAAAAAAAAAGGTGAAAATCACGCAAAAGCGAAAGGCTATAGTCCATGGTCTCGGACCACATACTAGTATGTCGTTTTTCACGATTTTGGAGGATTTTTTAAAAAAAAGGTGAAAATCACGCAAAAGCGAAAGGCTATAGTCCATGGTGTCGGAGGGCATACTATAGTATGTCGTTTTTCACGATTTCGGAGGATTTTAAAAAAAAAGGTGAAAATCACGCAAAAGCGAAAGGCTATAGTCCATGGTGTCGGAGGGCATACTATAGTATGTGGTTTTTCACGATTTTGGAGGATTTAAAAAAAAAGGTGAAAATCACGCAAAAGCGAAAGGCTATAGTCCATGGTGTCGGAGGGCATACTATAGTATGTCGTTTTTCACGATTTCGGAGGATTTGAAAAAAAGGTGAAAATCACGCAAAAGCGAAAGGCTATAGTCCATGGTGTCGGAGAGCATACTATAGTATGTCGTTTTTAACGATTTCGGAGGATTTAAAAAAAAAGGTGAAAATCACGCGAAAGCAAAAGGCTATAGTCCATGGTGTCGGAGGGCATACTATAGTATGTCGTTTTTCCACGATTTCGGAGGATTAAAAAAAAAGGTGAAAATCACGCAAAAGCGAAAGGCTATAGTCCATGGTGTCGGAGGGCATACTATAGTATGTCGTTTTTCACGATTTCGGAGGATTTGAAAAAAAGATGAAAATCACGCAAAAGCGAAAGGCTATATAGTCCATGGTGTCGGAGGGCATACTATAGTATGTTGTTTTTTCACGATTTCGGAGGATTTAAAAAAAAAGGTGAAAATCACGCAAAAGCGAAAGGCTATAGTCCATGGTGTCGGAGGGCATACTATAGTATGTCGTTTTTCACGATTTCGTAGGATTAAAAAAAAAGGTGAAAATCACGCAAAAGCGAAAGGCTATAGTCCATGGTGTCGGAGGGCATACTATAGTATGTCGTTTTTCACGATTTCGGAGGATTTGAAAAAAAGGTGAAAATCACGCAAAAGCGAAAGGCTATAGTCCATGGTGTCGGAGGGCATACTATAGTATGTCGTTTTTCACGATTTCGGAGGATTTAAAAAAAAAGGTGAAAATCACGCAAAAGCGAAAGGCTATAGTCCATGGTGTCGGAGGGCATACTATAGTATGTCGTTTTTCACGATTTCGGAGGATTTGAAAAAAAGGTGAAAATCACGCAAAAGCGAAAGGCTATAGTCCATGGTGTTGGAGGGCATACTATAGTATGTCGTTTTTCACAATTTCGGAGGATTTGAAAAAAAGGTGAAAATCACGCAAAAGCGAAAGGCTATAGTCCATGGTGTCGGAGGGCATACTATAGTATGTCGTTTTTCACGATTTCGGAGGATTTAAATAAAAAGGTGAAAATCACGCAAAAGCGAAAGGCTATAGTCCATGGTTTCGGAGGGCATACTATAGTATGTCGTTTTTCACGATTTCGGAGGATTTGAAAAAAAGGTGAAAATCACGCAAAAGCGAAAGGCTATAGTCCATGGTGTCGGAGGGCATACTATAGTATGTCGTTTTTCACGATTTCGGAGGATTTGAAAAAAAGGTGAAAATCACGCAAAAGCGAAAGGCTATAGTCCATGGTGTCGGAGGGCATACTATAGTATGTCGTTTTTCACGATTTCGGAGGATTTAAAAAAAAAAGGTGAAAATCACGCAAAAGCGAAAGGCTATAGTCCATGGTGTCGGAGGGCATACTATAGTATGTCGTTTTTCACGATTTCGGAGGATTTGAAAAAAAGGTGAAAATCACGCAAAAGCGAAAGGCTATAGTCCATGGTGTTGGAGGGCATACTATAGTATGTCGTTTTTCACAATTTCGGAGGATTTGAAAAAAAGGTGAAAATCACGCAAAAGCGAAAGGCTATAGTCCATGGTGTCGGAGGGCATACTATAGTATGTCGTTTTTCACGATTTCGGAGGATTTAAATAAAAAGGTGAAAATCACGCAAAAGCGAAAGGCTATAGTCCATGGTTTCGGAGGGCATACTATAGTATGTCGTTTTTCACGATTTCGGAGGATTTGAAAAAAAGGTGAAAATCACGCAAAAGCGAAAGGCTATAGTCCATGGTGTCGGAGGGCATACTATAGTATGTCGTTTTTCACGATTTCGGAGGATTTGAAAAAAAGGTGAAAATCACGCAAAAGCGAAAGGCTATAGTCCATGGTGTCCGAGGGCATACTATAGTATGTCGTTTTTCACGATTTCGGAGGATTTGAAAAAAAGGTGAAAATCACGCAAAAGCGAAAGGCTATAGTCCATGGTGTCGGAGGGCATACTATAGTATGTGGTTTTTCACGATTTTGGAGGATTTAAAAAAAAAGGTGAAAATCACGCAAAAGCGAAAGGCTATAGTCCATGGTGTCGGAGGGCATACTATAGTATGTCGTTTTTCACGATTTCGGAGGATTTGAAAAAAAGGTGAAAATCACGCAAAAGCGAAAGGCTATAGTCCATGGTGTCGGAGAGCATACTATAGTATGTCGTTTTTAACGATTTCGGAGGATTTAAAAAAAAGGTGAAAATCACGCGAAAGCGAAAGGCTATAGTCCATGGTGTCGGAGGGCATACTATAGTATGTCGTTTTTCACGATTTCGGAGGATTTGAAAAAAAGGTGAAAATCACGCAAAAGCGAAAGGCTATAGTCCATGGTGTCGGAGGGCATACTATAGTATGTCGTTTTTCACGATTTCGGAGGATTTAAAAAAAAAGGTGAAAATCACGCAAAAGCGAAAGGCTATAGTCCATGGTCTCGGACCGCATACTAGTATGTCGTTTTTCACGATTTCGGAGGATTTAAAAAAAAAAGGTGAAAATCACGCAAAAGCGAAAGGCGTGTCGGAGGGCATACTATAGTATGTCGTTTTTCACGATTTCGGAGGATTAAAAAAAAAGGTGAAAATCACGCAAAAGCGAAAGGCTATAGTCCATGGTGTCGGAGGGCATACTATAGTATGTCGTTTTTCACGATTTCGGAGGATTTGAAAAAAAGGTGAAAATCACGCAAAAGCGAAAGGCTATAGTCCATGGTGTCGGAGGGCATACTATAGTATGTCGTTTTTCACGATTTCGGAGGATTTAAAAAAAAAGGTGAAAATCACGCAAAAGCGAAAGGCTATAGTCCATGGTGTCGGAGGGCATACTATAGTATGTCGTTTTTCACGATTTCGGAGGATTTGAAAAAAAGGTGAAAATCACGCAAAAGCGAAAGGCTATAGTCCATGGTGTCGGAGGGCATACTATAGTATGTCGTTTTTCACGATTTCGGAGGATTTGAAAAAAAGGTGAAAATCACGCAAAAGCGAAAGGCTATAGTCCATGGTGTCGGAGGGCATACTATAGTATGTCGTTTTTCACGATTTCGGAGGATTAAAAAAAAAGGTGAAAATCACGCAAAAGCGAAAGGCTATAGTCCATGGTGTCGGAGGGCATACTATAGTATGTCGTTTTTCACGATTTCGGAGGATTTAAAAAAAAAGGTGAAAATCACGCAAAAGCGAAAGGCTATAGTCCATGGTCTCGGACCGCATACTAGTATGTCGTTTTTCACGATTTTGGAGGATTTAAAAAAAAAAGGTGAAAATCACGCAAAAGCGAAAGGCTATAGTCCATGGTGTCGGAGGGCATACTATAGTATGTCGTTTTTCACGATTTCGGAGGATTAAAAAAAAAGGTGAAAATCACGCAAAAGCGAAAGGCTATAGTCCATGGTGTCGGAGGGCATACTATAGTATGTCGTTTTTCACGATTTCGGAGGATTTAAAAAAAAAGGTGAAAATCACGCAAAAGCGAAAGGCTATAGTCCATGGTCTCGGACCGCATACTAGTATGTCGTTTTTCACGATTTTGGAGGATTTAAAAAAAAAAAGGTGAAAATCACGCAAAAGCGAAAGGCTATAGTCCATGGTGTCGGAGGGCATACTATAGTATGTCGTTTTTCACGATTTCGGAGGATTTGAAAAAAATGTGAAAATCACGGAAAAGCGAAAGGCTATAGTCCATGGTGTCGGAGAGCATACTATAGTATGTCGTTTTTAACGATTTCGGAGGATTAAAAAAAAAGGTGAAAATCACGCAAAAGCGAAAGGCTATAGTCCATGGTGTCGGAGGGCATACTATAGTATGTCGTTTTTCACGATTTCGGAGGATTTGAAAAAAAGGTGAAAATCACGCAAAAGCGAAAGGCTATAGTCCATGGTGTCGGAGGGCATACTATAGTATGTCGTTTTTCACGATTTCGGAGGATTTGAAAAAAAGGTGAAAATCACGCAAAAGCGAAAGGCTATAGTCCATGGTGTCGGAGGGCATACTATAGTATGTCGTTTTTCACGATTTCGGAGGATTAAAAAAAAAGGTGAAAATCACGCAAAAGCGAAAGGCTATAGTCCATGGTGTCGGAGGGCATACTATAGTATGTCGTTTTTCACGATTTCGGAGGATTTAAAAAAAAAGGTGAAAATCACGCAAAAGCGAAAGGCTATAGTCCATGGTCTCGGACCGCATACTAGTATGTCGTTTTTCACGATTTTGGAGGATTTTTAAAAAAAAGGTGAAAATCACGCAAAAGCGAAAGGCTATAGTCCATGGTGTCGGAGGGCATACTATAGTATGTCGTTTTTCACGATTTCGGAGGATTAAAAAAAAAAAGGTGAAAATCACGCAAAAGCGAAAGGCTATAGTCCATGGTGTCGGAGGGCATACTATAGTATGTCGTTTTTCACGATTTCGGAGGATTAAAAAAAAAGGTGAAAATCACGCAAAAGCGAAAGGCTATAGTCCATGGTGTCGGAGGGCATACTATAGTATGTCGTTTTTCACGATTTCGGAGGATTTAAAAAAAAAGGTGAAAATCACGCAAAAGCGAAAGGCTATAGTCCATGGTCTCGGACCGCATACTAGTATGTCGTTTTTCACGATTTTGGAGGATTTAAAAAAAAAAAGGTGAAAATCACGCAAAAGCGAAAGGCTATAGTCCATGGTGTCGGAGGGCATACTATAGTATGTCGTTTTTCACGATTTCGGAGGATTTGAAAAAAATGTGAAAATCACGCAAAAGCGAAAGGCTATAGTCCATGGTGTCGGAGAGCATACTATAGTATGTCGTTTTTAACGATTTCGGAGGATTCAAAAAAAAGGTGAAAATCACGCAAAAGCGAAAGGCTATAGTCCATGGTGTCGGAGGGCATACTATAGTATGTCGTTTTTCACGATTTCGGAGGATTTGAAAAAAATGTGAAAATCACGGAAAAGCGAAAGGCTATAGTCCATGGTGTCGGAGAGCATACTATAGTATGTCGTTTTTAACGATTTCGGAGGATTAAAAAAAAAGGTGAAAATCACGCAAAAGCGAAAGGCTATAGTCCATGGTGTCGGAGGGCATACTATAGTATGTCGTTTTTCACGATTTCGGAGGATTTGAAAAAAAGGTGAAAATCACGCAAAAGCGAAAGGCTATAGTCCATGGTGTCGGAGGGCATACTATAGTATGTCGTTTTTCACGATTTCGGAGGATTTAAAAAAAAAGGTGAAAATCACGCAAAAGCGAAAGGCTATAGTCCATGGTCTCGGACCGCATACTAGTATGTCGTTTTTCACGATTTTGGAGGATTTAAAAAAAAAAGGTGAAAATCACGCAAAAGCGAAAGGCTATAGTCCATGGTGTCGGAGGGCATACTATAGTATGTCGTTTTTCACGATTTCGGAGGATTTGAAAAAAATGTGAAAATCACGCAAAAGCGAAAGGCTATAGTCCATGGTGTCGGAGAGCATACTATAGTATGTCGTTTTTCACGATTTCGGAGGATTAAAAAAAAAGGTGAAAATCACGCAAAAGCGAAAGGCTATAGTCCATGGTGTCGGAGGGCATACTATAGTATGTCGTTTTTCACGATTTCGGAGGATTTGAAAAAAAGGTGAAAATCACGCAAAAGCGAAAGGCTATAGTCCATGGTGTCGGAGGGCATACTATAGTATGTCGTTTTTCACGATTTCGGAGGATTTAAAAAAAAAGGTGAAAATCACGCAAAAGCGAAAGGCTATAGTCCATGGTGTCGGAGGGCATACTATAGTATGTCGTTTTTCACGATTTCGGAGGATTTGAAAAAAAGGTGAAAATCACGCAAAAGCGAAAGGCTATAGTCCATGGTGTCGGAGAGCATACTATAGTATGTCGTTTTTAACGATTTCGGAGGATTTAAAAAAAAGGTGAAAATCACGCAAAAGCGAAAGGCTATAGTCCATGGTGTCGGAGAGCATACTATAGTATGTCGTTTTTAACGATTTCGGAGGATTTAAAAAAAAGGTGAAAATCACGCGAAAGCAAAAGGCTATAGTCCATGGTGTCGGAGGGCATACTATAGTATGTTGTTTTTCACGATTTCGGAGGATTAAAAAAAAAGGTGAAAATCACGCAAAAGCGAAAGGCTATAGTCCATGGTCTCGGACCGCATACTAGTATGTCGTTTTTCACGATTTCGGAGGATTTTTAAAAAAAAGGTGAAAATCACGCAAAAGCGAAAGGCGTGTCGGAGGGCATACTATAGTATGTCGTTTTTCACGATTTCGGAGGATAAAAAAAAAGGTGAAAATCACGCAAAAGCGAAAGGCTATAGTCCATGGTGTCGGAGGGCATACTATAGTATGTCGTTTTTCACGATTTCGGAGGATTTGAAAAAAAGGTGAAAATCACGCAAAAGCGAAAGGCTATAGTCCATGGTGTCGGAGGGCATACTATAGTATGTCGTTTTTAACGATTTCGGAGGATTAAAAAAAAAGGTGAAAATCACGCAAAAGCGAAAGGCTATAGTCCATGGTGTCGGAGGGCATACTATAGTATGTCGTTTTTCACGATTTCGGAGGATTTGAAAAAAAGGTGAAAATCACGCAAAAGCGAAAGGCTATAGTCCATGGTGTCGGAGGGCATACTATAGTATGTCGTTTTTCACGATTTCGGAGGATTTGAAAAAAAGGTGAAAATCACGCAAAAGCGAAAGGCTATAGTCCATGGTGTCGGAGGGCATACTATAGTATGTCGTTTTTCACGATTTCGGAGGATTAAAAAAAAAGGTGAAAATCACGCAAAAGCGAAAGGCTATAGTCCATGGTGTCGGAGGGCATACTATAGTATGTCGTTTTTCACGATTTCGGAGGATTTAAAAAAAAAGGTGAAAATCACGCAAAAGCGAAAGGCTATAGTCAATGGTCTCGGACCGCATACTAGTATGTCGTTTTTCACGATTTTGGAGGATTTAAAAAAAAAAGGTGAAAATCACGCAAAAGCGAAAGGCTATAGTCCATGGTGTCGGAGGGCATACTATAGTATGTCGTTTTTCACGATTTCGGAGGATTTAAAAAAAAAAGGTGAAAATCACACAAAAGCGAAAGGCTATAGTCCATGGTGTCGGACCGCATACTAGTATGTCGTTTTTCACGATTTTGGAGGATTTAAAAAAAAAAGGTGAAAATCACGCAAAAGCGAAAGGCTATAGTCCATGGTGTCGGAGGGCATACTATAGTATGTCGTTTTTCACGATTTCGGAGGATTTGAAAAAAAGGTGAAAATCACGCAAAAGCGAAAGGCTATAGTCCATGGTGTCGGAGGGCATACTATAGTATGTCGTTTTTCACAATTTCGGAGGATTTGAAAAAAAGGTGAAAATCACGCAAAAGCGAAAGGCTATAGTCCATGGTGTCGGAGGGCATACTATAGTATGTCGTTTTTCACGATTTCGGAGGATTTAAAAAAAAAGGTGAAAATCACGCAAAAGCGAAAGGCTATAGTCCATGGTGTCGGAGGGCATACTATAGTATGTCGTTTTTCACGATTTCGGAGGATTTGAAAAAAAGGTGAAAATCACGCAAAAGCGAAAGGCTATAGTCCATGGTGTCGGAGGGCATACTATAGTATGTCGTTTTTCACGATTTCGGAGGATTTGAAAAAAAGGTGAAAATCACGCAAAAGCGAAAGGCTATAGTCCATGGTGTCGGAGGGCATACTATAGTATGTCGTTTTTCACGATTTCGGAGGATTTGAAAAAAATGTGAAAATCACGCAAAAGCGAAAGGCTATAGTCCATGGTGTCGGAGAGCATACTATAGTATGTCGTTTTTAACGATTTCGGAGGATTAAAAAAAAAGGTGAAAATCACGCAAAAGCGAAAGGCTATAGTCCATGGTGTCGGAGGGCATACTATAGTATGTCGTTTTTCACGATTTCGGAGGATTTGAAAAAAAGGTGAAAATCACGCAAAAGCGAAAGGCTATAGTCCATGGTGTCGGAGGGCATACTATAGTATGTCGTTTTTCACGATTTCGGAGGATTTGAAAAAAAGGTGAAAATCACGCAAAAGCGAAAGGCTATAGTCCATGGTGTCGGAGGGCATACTATAGTATGTCGTTTTTCACGATTTCGGAGGATTTGAAAAAAAGGTGAAAATCACGCAAAAGCGAAAGGCTATAGTCCATGGTGTCGGAGGGCATACTATAGTATGTCGTTTTTCACGATTTCGGAGGATTTAAAAAAAAAGGTGAAAATCACGCAAAAGCGAAAGGCTATAGTCCATGGTGTCGGAGGGCATACTATAGTATGTCGTTTTTCACGATTTCGGAGGATTTGAAAAAAAGGTGAAAATCACGCAAAAGCGAAAGGCTATAGTCCATGGTGTCGGAGAGCATACTATAGTATGTCGTTTTTAACGATTTCGGAGGATTTAAAAAAAAGGTGAAAATCACGCAAAAGCGAAAGGCTATAGTCCATGGTGTCGGAGAGCATACTATAGTATGTCGTTTTTAACGATTTCGGAGGATTTAAAAAAAAGGTGAAAATCACGCGAAAGCAAAAGGCTATAGTCCATGGTGTCGGAGGGCATACTATAGTATGTTGTTTTTCACGATTTCGGAGGATTAAAAAAAAAGGTGAAAATCACGCAAAAGCGAAAGGCTATAGTCCATGGTCTCGGACCGCATACTAGTATGTCGTTTTTCACGATTTCGGAGGATTTTAAAAAAAAAAGGTGAAAATCACGCAAAAGCGAAAGGCGTGTCGGAGGGCATACTATAGTATGTCGTTTTTCACGATTTCGGAGGATAAAAAAAAAGGTGAAAATCACGCAAAAGCGAAAGGCTATAGTCCATGGTGTCGGAGGGCATACTATAGTATGTCGTTTTTCACGATTTCGGAGGATTTGAAAAAAAGGTGAAAATCACGCAAAAGCGAAAGGCTATAGTCCATGGTGTCGGAGGGCATACTATAGTATGTCGTTTTTCACAATTTCGGAGGATTTGAAAAAAAGGTGAAAATCACACAAAAGCGAAAGGCTATAGTCCATGGTGTCGGAGGGCATACTATAGTATGTCGTTTTTCACGATTTCGGAGGATTTAAAAAAAAAGGTGAAAATCACGCAAAAGCGAAAGGCTATAGTCCATGGTGTCGGAGGGCATACTATAGTATGTCGTTTTTCACGATTTCGGAGGATTTGAAAAAAAGGTGAAAATCACGCAAAAGCGAAAGGCTATAGTCCATGGTGTCGGAGGGCATACTATAGTATGTCGTTTTTCACGATTTCGGAGGATTTGAAAAAAAGGTGAAAATCACGCAAAAGCGAAAGGCTATAGTCCATGGTGTCGGAGGGCATACTATAGTATGTCGTTTTTCACGATTTCGGAGGATTAAAAAAAAAGGTGAAAATCACGCAAAAGCGAAAGGCTATAGTCCATGGTGTCGGAGGGCATACTATAGTATGTCGTTTTTCACGATTTCGGAGGATTTAAAAAAAAAGGTGAAAATCACGCAAAAGCGAAAGGCTATAGTCAATGGTCTCGGACCGCATACTAGTATGTCGTTTTTCACGATTTTGGAGGATTTAAAAAAAAAAGGTGAAAATCACGCAAAAGCGAAAGGCTATAGTCCATGGTGTCGGAGGGCATACTATAGTATGTCGTTTTTCACGATTTCGGAGGATTTAAAAAAAAAAGGTGAAAATCACACAAAAGCGAAAGGCTATAGTCCATGGTGTCGGACCGCATACTAGTATGTCGTTTTTCACGATTTTGGAGGATTTAAAAAAAAAAGGTGAAAATCACGCAAAAGCGAAAGGCTATAGTCCATGGTGTCGGAGGGCATACTATAGTATGTCGTTTTTCACGATTTCGGAGGATTTGAAAAAAAGGTGAAAATCACGCAAAAGCGAAAGGCTATAGTCCATGGTGTCGGAGGGCATACTATAGTATGTCGTTTTTCACAATTTCGGAGGATTTGAAAAAAAGGTGAAAATCACGCAAAAGCGAAAGGCTATAGTCCATGGTGTCGGAGGGCATACTATAGTATGTCGTTTTTCACGATTTCGGAGGATTTAAAAAAAAAGGTGAAAATCACGCAAAAGCGAAAGGCTATAGTCCATGGTGTCGGAGGGCATACTATAGTATGTCGTTTTTCACGATTTCGGAGGATTTGAAAAAAAGGTGAAAATCACGCAAAAGCGAAAGGCTATAGTCCATGGTGTCGGAGGGCATACTATAGTATGTCGTTTTTCACGATTTCGGAGGATTTGAAAAAAAGGTGAAAATCACGCAAAAGCGAAAGGCTATAGTCCATGGTGTCGGAGGGCATACTATAGTATGTCGTTTTTCACGATTTCGGAGGATTAAAAAAAAAGGTGAAAATCACGCAAAAGCGAAAGGCTATAGTCCATGGTGTCGGAGGGCATACTATAGTATGTCGTTTTTCACGATTTCGGAGGATTTAAAAAAAAAGGTGAAAATCACGCAAAAGCGAAAGGCTATAGTCCATGGTCTCGGACCGCATACTAGTATGTCGTTTTTCACGATTTTGGAGGATTTAAAAAAAAAAGGTGAAAATCACGCAAAAGCGAAAGGCTATAGTCCATGGTGTCGGAGGGCATACTATAGTATGTCGTTTTTCACGATTTCGGAGGATTTAAAAAAAAAAGGTGAAAATCACACAAAAGCGAAAGGCTATAGTCCATGGTGTCGGAGGGCATACTATAGTATGTCGTTTTTCACGATTTCGGAGGATTAAAAAAAAAGGTGAAAATCACGCAAAAGCGAAAGGCTATAGTCCATGGTGTCGGAGGGCATACTATAGTATGTCGTTTTTCACGATTTCGGAGGATTTAAAAAAAAAGGTGAAAATCACGCAAAAGCGAAAGGCTATAGTCCATGGTCTCGGACCGCATACTAGTATGTCGTTTTTCACGATTTTGGAGGATTTTTAAAAAAAAAGGTGAAAATCACGCAAAAGCTAAAGGCTATAGTCCATGGTGTCGGAGGGCATACTATAGTAAGTCGTTTTTCACGATTTCGGAGGATTTGAAAAAAATGTGAAAATCACGCAAAAGCGAAAGGCTATAGTCCATGGTGTCGGAGAGCATACTATAGTATGTCGTTTTTAACGATTTCGGAGGATTAAAAAAAAAGGTGAAAATCACGCAAAAGCGAAAGGCTATAGTCCATGGTGTCGGAGGGCATACTATAGTATGTCGTTTTTCACGATTTCGGAGGATTTGAAAAAAATGTGAAAATCACGGAAAAGCGAAAGGCTATAGTCCATGGTGTCGGAGAGCATACTATAGTATGTCGTTTTTAACGATTTCGGAGGATTAAAAAAAAAGGTGAAAATCACGCAAAAGCGAAAGGCTATAGTCCATGGTGTCGGAGGGCATACTATAGTATGTCGTTTTTCACGATTTCGGAGGATTTGAAAAAAAGGTGAAAATCACGCAAAAGCGAAAGGCTATAGTCCATGGTGTCGGAGGGCATACTATAGTATGTCGTTTTTCACGATTTCGGAGGATTTAAAAAAAAAGGTGAAAATCACGCAAAAGCGAAAGGCTATAGTCCATGGTCTCGGACCGCATACTAGTATGTCGTTTTTCACGATTTTGGAGGATTTTAAAAAAAAAGGTGAAAATCACGCAAAAGCGAAAGGCTATAGTCCATGGTGTCGGAGGGCATACTATAGTATGTCGTTTTTCACGATTTCGGAGGATTTAAAAAAAAAAGGTGAAAATCACGCAAAAGCGAAAGGCTATAGTCCATGGTGTCGGAGGGCATACTATAGTATGTCGTTTTTCACGATTTCGGAGGATTTAAAAAAAAAGGTGAAAATCACGCAAAAGCGAAAGGCTATAGTCCATGGTCTCGGACCGCATACTAGTATGTCGTTTTTCACGATTTTGGAGGATTTAAAAAAAAAAAGGTGAAAATCACGCAAAAGCGAAAGGCTATAGTCCATGGTGTCGGAGGGCATTCTATAGTATGTCGTTTTTCACGATTTCGGAGGATTTTAAAAAAAAAGGTGAAAATCACGCAAAAGCGAAAGGCTATAGTCCATGGTGTCGGAGGGCATACTATAGTATGTCGTTTTTCACGATTTCGGAGGATTTAAAAAAAAAGGTGAAAATCACGCAAAAGCGAAAGGCTATAGTCCATGGTCTCGGACCGCATACTAGTATGTCGTTTTTCACGATTTTGGAGGATTTAAAAAAAAAAGGTGAAAATCACGCAAAAGCGAAAGGCTATAGTCCATGGTGTCGGAGGGCATACTATAGTATGTCGTTTTTCACGATTTCGGAGGATTTGAAAAAAATGTGAAAATCACGCAAAAGCGAAAGGCTATAGTCCATGGTGTCGGAGAGCATACTATAGTATGTCGTTTTTAACGATTTCGGAGGATTAAAAAAAAAGGTGAAAATCACGCAAAAGCGAAAGGCTATAGTCCATGGTGTCGGAGGGCATACTATAGTATGTCGTTTTTCACGATTTCGGAGGATTTGAAAAAAAGGTGAAAATCACGCAAAAGCGAAAGGCTATAGTCCATGGTGTCGGAGGGCATACTATAGTATGTTGTTTTTCACGATTTCGGAGGATTTGAAAAAAAGGTGAAAATCACGCAAAAGCGAAAGGCTATAGTCCATGGTGTCGGAGGGCATACTATAGTATGTCGTTTTTCACGATTTCGGAGGATTTGAAAAAAAGGTGAAAATCACGCAAAAGCGAAAGGCTATAGTCCATGGTGTCGGAGGGCATACTATAGTATGTCGTTTTTCACGATTTCGGAGGATTTTAAAAAAAAAGGTGAAAATCACGCAAAAGCGAAAGGCTATAGTCCATGGTGTCGGAGGGCATACTATAGTATGTCGTTTTTCACGATTTCGGAGGATTTAAAAAAAAAGGTGAAAATCACGCAAAAGCGAAAGGCTATAGTCCATGGTCTCGGACCGCATACTAGTATGTCGTTTTTCACGATTTTGGAGGATTTAAAAAAAAAAGGTGAAAATCACGCAAAAGCGAAAGGCTATAGTCCATGGTGTCGGAGGGCATACTATAGTATGTCGTTTTTCACGATTTCGGAGGATTTAAAAAAAAAAGGTGAAAATCACGCAAAAGCGAAAGGCTATAGTCCATGGTGTCGGAGGGCATACTATAGTATGTCGTTTTTCACGATTTTGGAGGATTAAAAAAAAAGGTGAAAATCACGCAAAAGCGAAAGGCTATAGTCCATGGTGTCGGAGGGCATACTATAGTATGTCGTTTTTCACGATTTCGGAGGATTTAAAAAAAAAGGTGAAAATCACGCAAAAGCGAAAGGCTATAGTCCATGGTCTCGGACCGCATACTAGTATGTCGTTTTTCACGATTTTGGAGGATTTAAAAAAAAAAGGTGAAAATCACGCAAAAGCGAAAGGCTATAGTCCATGGTGTCGGAGGGCATACTATAGTATGTCGTTTTTCACGATTTCGGAGGATTTGAAAAAAATGTGAAAATCACGCAAAAGCGAAAGGCTATAGTCCATGGTGTCGGAGAGCATACTATAGTATGTCGTTTTTAACGATTTCGGAGGATTAAAAAAAAAGGTGAAAATCACGCAAAAGCGAAAGGCTATAGTCCATGGTGTCGGAGGGCATACTATAGTATGTCGTTTTTCACGATTTCGGAGGATTTGAAAAAAAGGTGAAAATCACGCAAAAGCGAAAGGCTATAGTCCATGGTGTCGGAGGGCATACTATAGTATGTCGTTTTTCACGATTTCGGAGGATTTGAAAAAAAGGTGAAAATCACGCAAAAGCGAAAGGCTATAGTCCATGGTGTCGGAGGGCATACTATAGTATGTCGTTTTTCACGATTTCGGAGGATTTGAAAAAAAGGTGAAAATCACGCAAAAGCGAAAGGCTATAGTCCATGGTGTCGGAGGGCATACTATAGTATGTCGTTTTTCACGATTTCGGAGGATTTAAAAAAAAAGGTGAAAATCACGCAAAAGCGAAAGGCTATAGTCCATGGTGTCGGAGGGCATACTATAGTATGTCGTTTTTCACGATTTCGGAGGATTTGAAAAAAAGGTGAAAATCACGCAAAAGCGAAAGGCTATAGTCCATGGTGTCGGAGGGCATACTATAGTATGTCGTTTTTCACGATTTCGGAGGATTTGAAAAAAAGGTGAAAATCACGCAAAAGCGAAAGGCTATAGTCCATGGTGTCGGAGGGCATACTATAGTATGTCGTTTTTCACGATTTCGGAGGATTTGAAAAAAAGGTGAAAATCACGCAAAAGCGAAAGGCTATAGTCCATGGTGTCGGAGGGCATACTATAGTATGTCGTTTTTCACGATTTCGGAGGATTTGAAAAAAAGGTGAAAATCACGCAAAAGCGAAAGGCTATAGTCCATGGTGTCGGAGGGCATACTATAGTATGTCGTTTTTCACGATTTCGGAGGATTTAAAAAAAAAGGTGAAAATCACGCAAAAGCGAAAGGCTATAGTCCATGGTGTCGGAGGGCATACTATAGTATGTCGTTTTTCACGATTTCGGAGGATTTGAAAAAAAGGTGAAAATCACGCAAAAGCGAAAGGCTATAGTCCATGGTGTCGGAGAGCATACTATAGTATGTCGTTTTTAACGATTTCGGAGGATTTAAAAAAAAGGTGAAAATCACGCAAAAGCGAAAGGCTATAGTCCATGGTGTCGGAGAGCATACTATAGTATGTCGTTTTTAACGATTTCGGAGGATTTAAAAAAAAGGTGAAAATCACGCGAAAGCAAAAGGCTATAGTCCATGGTGTCGGAGGGCATACTATAGTATGTTGTTTTTCACGATTTCGGAGGATTAAAAAAAAAGGTGAAAATCACGCAAAAGCGAAAGGCTATAGTCCATGGTCTCGGACCGCATACTAGTATGTCGTTTTTCACGATTTCGGAGGATTTTAAAAAAAAAAGGTGAAAATCACGCAAAAGCGAAAGGCGTGTCGGAGGGCATACTATAGTATGTCGTTTTTCACGATTTCGGAGGATAAAAAAAAAGGTGAAAATCACGCAAAAGCGAAAGGCTATAGTCCATGGTGTCGGAGGGCATACTATAGTATGTCGTTTTTCACGATTTCGGAGGATTTGAAAAAAAGGTGAAAATCACGCAAAAGCGAAAGGCTATAGTCCATGGTGTCGGAGGGCATACTATAGTATGTCGTTTTTCACAATTTCGGAGGATTTGAAAAAAAGGTGAAAATCACGCAAAAGCGAAAGGCTATAGTCCATGGTGTCGGAGGGCATACTATAGTATGTCGTTTTTCACGATTTCGGAGGATTTAAAAAAAAAGGTGAAAATCACGCAAAAGCGAAAGGCTATAGTCCATGGTGTCGGAGGGCATACTATAGTATGTCGTTTTTCACGATTTCGGAGGATTTGAAAAAAAGGTGAAAATCACGCAAAAGCGAAAGGCTATAGTCCATGGTGTCGGAGGGCATACTATAGTATGTCGTTTTTCACGATTTCGGAGGATTTGAAAAAAAGGTGAAAATCACGCAAAAGCGAAAGGCTATAGTCCATGGTGTCGGAGGGCATACTATAGTATGTCGTTTTTCACGATTTCGGAGGATTAAAAAAAAAGGTGAAAATCACGCAAAAGCGAAAGGCTATAGTCCATGGTGTCGGAGGGCATACTATAGTATGTCGTTTTTCACGATTTCGGAGGATTTAAAAAAAAAGGTGAAAATCACGCAAAAGCGAAAGGCTATAGTCAATGGTCTCGGACCGCATACTAGTATGTCGTTTTTCACGATTTTGGAGGATTTAAAAAAAAAAGGTGAAAATCACGCAAAAGCGAAAGGCTATAGTCCATGGTGTCGGAGGGCATACTATAGTATGTCGTTTTTCACGATTTCGGAGGATTTAAAAAAAAAAGGTGAAAATCACACAAAAGCGAAAGGCTATAGTCCATGGTGTCGGACCGCATACTAGTATGTCGTTTTTCACGATTTTGGAGGATTTAAAAAAAAAAGGTGAAAATCACGCAAAAGCGAAAGGCTATAGTCCATGGTGTCGGAGGGCATACTATAGTATGTCGTTTTTCACGATTTCGGAGGATTTGAAAAAAAGGTGAAAATCACGCAAAAGCGAAAGGCTATAGTCCATGGTGTCGGAGGGCATACTATAGTATGTCGTTTTTCACAATTTCGGAGGATTTGAAAAAAAGGTGAAAATCACGCAAAAGCGAAAGGCTATAGTCCATGGTGTCGGAGGGCATACTATAGTATGTCGTTTTTCACGATTTCGGAGGATTTAAAAAAAAAGGTGAAAATCACGCAAAAGCGAAAGGCTATAGTCCATGGTGTCGGAGGGCATACTATAGTATGTCGTTTTTCACGATTTCGGAGGATTTGAAAAAAAGGTGAAAATCACGCAAAAGCGAAAGGCTATAGTCCATGGTGTCGGAGGGCATACTATAGTATGTCGTTTTTCACGATTTCGGAGGATTTGAAAAAAAGGTGAAAATCACGCAAAAGCGAAAGGCTATAGTCCATGGTGTCGGAGGGCATACTATAGTATGTCGTTTTTCACGATTTCGGAGGATTAAAAAAAAAGGTGAAAATCACGCAAAAGCGAAAGGCTATAGTCCATGGTGTCGGAGGGCATACTATAGTATGTCGTTTTTCACGATTTCGGAGGATTTAAAAAAAAAGGTGAAAATCACGCAAAAGCGAAAGGCTATAGTCCATGGTCTCGGACCGCATACTAGTATGTCGTTTTTCACGATTTTGGAGGATTTAAAAAAAAAAGGTGAAAATCACGCAAAAGCGAAAGGCTATAGTCCATGGTGTCGGAGGGCATACTATAGTATGTCGTTTTTCACGATTTCGGAGGATTTAAAAAAAAAAGGTGAAAATCACACAAAAGCGAAAGGCTATAGTCCATGGTGTCGGAGGGCATACTATAGTATGTCGTTTTTCACGATTTCGGAGGATTAAAAAAAAAGGTGAAAATCACGCAAAAGCGAAAGGCTATAGTCCATGGTGTCGGAGGGCATACTATAGTATGTCGTTTTTCACGATTTCGGAGGATTTAAAAAAAAAGGTGAAAATCACGCAAAAGCGAAAGGCTATAGTCCATGGTCTCGGACCGCATACTAGTATGTCGTTTTTCACGATTTTGGAGGATTTTTAAAAAAAAAGGTGAAAATCACGCAAAAGCTAAAGGCTATAGTCCATGGTGTCGGAGGGCATACTATAGTAAGTCGTTTTTCACGATTTCGGAGGATTTGAAAAAAATGTGAAAATCACGCAAAAGCGAAAGGCTATAGTCCATGGTGTCGGAGAGCATACTATAGTATGTCGTTTTTAACGATTTCGGAGGATTAAAAAAAAAGGTGAAAATCACGCAAAAGCGAAAGGCTATAGTCCATGGTGTCGGAGGGCATACTATAGTATGTCGTTTTTCACGATTTCGGAGGATTTGAAAAAAATGTGAAAATCACGGAAAAGCGAAAGGCTATAGTCCATGGTGTCGGAGAGCATACTATAGTATGTCGTTTTTAACGATTTCGGAGGATTAAAAAAAAAGGTGAAAATCACGCAAAAGCGAAAGGCTATAGTCCATGGTGTCGGAGGGCATACTATAGTATGTCGTTTTTCACGATTTCGGAGGATTTGAAAAAAAGGTGAAAATCACGCAAAAGCGAAAGGCTATAGTCCATGGTGTCGGAGGGCATACTATAGTATGTCGTTTTTCACGATTTCGGAGGATTTAAAAAAAAAGGTGAAAATCACGCAAAAGCGAAAGGCTATAGTCCATGGTCTCGGACCGCATACTAGTATGTCGTTTTTCACGATTTTGGAGGATTTTAAAAAAAAAGGTGAAAATCACGCAAAAGCGAAAGGCTATAGTCCATGGTGTCGGAGGGCATACTATAGTATGTCGTTTTTCACGATTTCGGAGGATTTAAAAAAAAAAGGTGAAAATCACGCAAAAGCGAAAGGCTATAGTCCATGGTGTCGGAGGGCATACTATAGTATGTCGTTTTTCACGATTTCGGAGGATTTAAAAAAAAAGGTGAAAATCACGCAAAAGCGAAAGGCTATAGTCCATGGTCTCGGACCGCATACTAGTATGTCGTTTTTCACGATTTTGGAGGATTTAAAAAAAAAAAGGTGAAAATCACGCAAAAGCGAAAGGCTATAGTCCATGGTGTCGGAGGGCATTCTATAGTATGTCGTTTTTCACGATTTCGGAGGATTTTAAAAAAAAAGGTGAAAATCACGCAAAAGCGAAAGGCTATAGTCCATGGTGTCGGAGGGCATACTATAGTATGTCGTTTTTCACGATTTCGGAGGATTTAAAAAAAAAGGTGAAAATCACGCAAAAGCGAAAGGCTATAGTCCATGGTCTCGGACCGCATACTAGTATGTCGTTTTTCACGATTTTGGAGGATTTAAAAAAAAAAGGTGAAAATCACGCAAAAGCGAAAGGCTATAGTCCATGGTGTCGGAGGGCATACTATAGTATGTCGTTTTTCACGATTTCGGAGGATTTGAAAAAAATGTGAAAATCACGCAAAAGCGAAAGGCTATAGTCCATGGTGTCGGAGAGCATACTATAGTATGTCGTTTTTAACGATTTCGGAGGATTAAAAAAAAAGGTGAAAATCACGCAAAAGCGAAAGGCTATAGTCCATGGTGTCGGAGGGCATACTATAGTATGTCGTTTTTCACGATTTCGGAGGATTTGAAAAAAAGGTGAAAATCACGCAAAAGCGAAAGGCTATAGTCCATGGTGTCGGAGGGCATACTATAGTATGTTGTTTTTCACGATTTCGGAGGATTTGAAAAAAAGGTGAAAATCACGCAAAAGCGAAAGGCTATAGTCCATGGTGTCGGAGGGCATACTATAGTATGTCGTTTTTCACGATTTCGGAGGATTTGAAAAAAAGGTGAAAATCACGCAAAAGCGAAAGGCTATAGTCCATGGTGTCGGAGGGCATACTATAGTATGTCGTTTTTCACGATTTCGGAGGATTTTAAAAAAAAAGGTGAAAATCACGCAAAAGCGAAAGGCTATAGTCCATGGTGTCGGAGGGCATACTATAGTATGTCGTTTTTCACGATTTCGGAGGATTTAAAAAAAAAGGTGAAAATCACGCAAAAGCGAAAGGCTATAGTCCATGGTCTCGGACCGCATACTAGTATGTCGTTTTTCACGATTTTGGAGGATTTAAAAAAAAAAGGTGAAAATCACGCAAAAGCGAAAGGCTATAGTCCATGGTGTCGGAGGGCATACTATAGTATGTCGTTTTTCACGATTTCGGAGGATTTAAAAAAAAAAGGTGAAAATCACGCAAAAGCGAAAGGCTATAGTCCATGGTGTCGGAGGGCATACTATAGTATGTCGTTTTTCACGATTTTGGAGGATTAAAAAAAAAGGTGAAAATCACGCAAAAGCGAAAGGCTATAGTCCATGGTGTCGGAGGGCATACTATAGTATGTCGTTTTTCACGATTTCGGAGGATTTAAAAAAAAAGGTGAAAATCACGCAAAAGCGAAAGGCTATAGTCCATGGTCTCGGACCGCATACTAGTATGTCGTTTTTCACGATTTTGGAGGATTTAAAAAAAAAAAGGTGAAAATCACGCAAAAGCGAAAGGCTATAGTCCATGGTGTCGGAGGGCATTCTATAGTATGTCGTTTTTCACGATTTCGGAGGATTTTAAAAAAAAAGGTGAAAATCACGCAAAAGCGAAAGGCTATAGTCCATGGTGTCGGAGGGCATACTATAGTATGTCGTTTTTCACGATTTCGGAGGATTTAAAAAAAAAGGTGAAAATCACGCAAAAGCGAAAGGCTATAGTCCATGGTCTCGGACCGCATACTAGTATGTCGTTTTTCACGATTTTGGAGGATTTAAAAAAAAAAGGTGAAAATCACGCAAAAGCGAAAGGCTATAGTCCATGGTGTCGGAGGGCATACTATAGTATGTCGTTTTTCACGATTTCGGAGGATTTGAAAAAAATGTGAAAATCACGCAAAAGCGAAAGGCTATAGTCCATGGTGTCGGAGAGCATACTATAGTATGTCGTTTTTAACGATTTCGGAGGATTAAAAAAAAAGGTGAAAATCACGCAAAAGCGAAAGGCTATAGTCCATGGTGTCGGAGGGCATACTATAGTATGTCGTTTTTCACGATTTCGGAGGATTTGAAAAAAAGGTGAAAATCACGCAAAAGCGAAAGGCTATAGTCCATGGTGTCGGAGGGCATACTATAGTATGTTGTTTTTCACGATTTCGGAGGATTTGAAAAAAAGGTGAAAATCACGCAAAAGCGAAAGGCTATAGTCCATGGTGTCGGAGGGCATACTATAGTATGTCGTTTTTCACGATTTCGGAGGATTTGAAAAAAAGGTGAAAATCACGCAAAAGCGAAAGGCTATAGTCCATGGTGTCGGAGGGCATACTATAGTATGTCGTTTTTCACGATTTCGGAGGATTTTAAAAAAAAAGGTGAAAATCACGCAAAAGCGAAAGGCTATAGTCCATGGTGTCGGAGGGCATACTATAGTATGTCGTTTTTCACGATTTCGGAGGATTTAAAAAAAAAGGTGAAAATCACGCAAAAGCGAAAGGCTATAGTCCATGGTCTCGGACCGCATACTAGTATGTCGTTTTTCACGATTTTGGAGGATTTAAAAAAAAAAGGTGAAAATCACGCAAAAGCGAAAGGCTATAGTCCATGGTGTCGGAGGGCATACTATAGTATGTCGTTTTTCACGATTTCGGAGGATTTAAAAAAAAAAGGTGAAAATCACGCAAAAGCGAAAGGCTATAGTCCATGGTGTCGGAGGGCATACTATAGTATGTCGTTTTTCACGATTTTGGAGGATTAAAAAAAAAGGTGAAAATCACGCAAAAGCGAAAGGCTATAGTCCATGGTGTCGGAGGGCATACTATAGTATGTCGTTTTTCACGATTTCGGAGGATTTAAAAAAAAAGGTGAAAATCACGCAAAAGCGAAAGGCTATAGTCCATGGTCTCGGACCGCATACTAGTATGTCGTTTTTCACGATTTTGGAGGATTTAAAAAAAAAAGGTGAAAATCACGCAAAAGCGAAAGGCTATAGTCCATGGTGTCGGAGGGCATACTATAGTATGTCGTTTTTCACGATTTCGGAGGATTTGAAAAAAATGTGAAAATCACGCAAAAGCGAAAGGCTATAGTCCATGGTGTCGGAGAGCATACTATAGTATGTCGTTTTTAACGATTTCGGAGGATTAAAAAAAAAGGTGAAAATCACGCAAAAGCGAAAGGCTATAGTCCATGGTGTCGGAGGGCATACTATAGTATGTCGTTTTTCACGATTTCGGAGGATTTGAAAAAAAGGTGAAAATCACGCAAAAGCGAAAGGCTATAGTCCATGGTGTCGGAGGGCATACTATAGTATGTCGTTTTTCACGATTTCGGAGGATTTGAAAAAAAGGTGAAAATCACGCAAAAGCGAAAGGCTATAGTCCATGGTGTCGGAGGGCATACTATAGTATGTCGTTTTTCACGATTTCGGAGGATTTGAAAAAAAGGTGAAAATCACGCAAAAGCGAAAGGCTATAGTCCATGGTGTCGGAGGGCATACTATAGTATGTCGTTTTTCACGATTTCGGAGGATTTAAAAAAAAAGGTGAAAATCACGCAAAAGCGAAAGGCTATAGTCCATGGTGTCGGAGGGCATACTATAGTATGTCGTTTTTCACGATTTCGGAGGATTTGAAAAAAAGGTGAAAATCACGCAAAAGCGAAAGGCTATAGTCCATGGTGTCGGAGGGCATACTATAGTATGTCGTTTTTCACGATTTCGGAGGATTTGAAAAAAAGGTGAAAATCACGCAAAAGCGAAAGGCTATAGTCCATAGTGTCGGAGAGCATACTATAGTATGTCGTTTTTCACGATTTCGGAGGATTTAAAAAAAAAGGTGAAAATCACGCAAAAGCGAAAGGCTATAGTCCATGGTCTCGGACCGCATACTAGTATGTCGTTTTTCACGATTTCGGAGGATTTTAAAAAAAAAGGTGAAAATCACGCAAAAGCGAAAGGCTATAGTCCATGGTGTCGGAGGGCATACTATAGTATGTCGTTTTTCACGATTTCGGAGGATTAAAAAAAAAGGTGAAAATCACGCAAAAGCGAAAGGCTATAGTCCATGGTGTCGGAGGGCATACTATAGTATGTCGTTTTTCACGATTTCGGAGGATTTGAAAAAAAGGTGAAAATCACGCAAAAGCGAAAGGCTATAGTCCATGGTGTCGGAGGGCATACTATAGTATGTCGTTTTTCACGATTTCGGAGGATTTAAAAAAAAAGGTGAAAATCACGCAAAAGCGAAAGGCTATAGTCCATGGTCTCGGACCGCATACTAGTATGTCGTTTTTCACGATTTTGGAGGATTTAAAAAAAAAAAGGTGAAAATCACGCAAAAGCGAAAGGCTATAGTCCATGGTGTCGGAGGGCATACTATAGTATGTCGTTTTTCACGATTTCGGAGGATTTGAAAAAAATGTGAAAATCACGCAAAAGCGAAAGGCTATAGTCCATGGTGTCGGAGAGCATACTATAGTATGTCGTTTTTAACGATTTCGGAGGATTCAAAAAAAAGGTGAAAATCACGCAAAAGCGAAAGGCTATAGTCCATGGTGTCGGAGGGCATACTATAGTATGTCGTTTTTCACGATTTCGGAGGATTTGAAAAAAATGTGAAAATCACGGAAAAGCGAAAGGCTATAGTCCATGGTGTCGGAGAGCATACTATAGTATGTCGTTTTTAACGATTTCGGAGGATTAAAAAAAAAGGTGAAAATCACGCAAAAGCGAAAGGCTATAGTCCATGGTGTCGGAGGGCATACTATAGTATGTCGTTTTTCACGATTTCGGAGGATTTGAAAAAAAGGTGAAAATCACGCAAAAGCGAAAGGCTATAGTCCATGGTGTCGGAGGGCATACTATAGTATGTCGTTTTTCACGATTTCGGAGGATTTAAAAAAAAAGGTGAAAATCACGCAAAAGCGAAAGGCTATAGTCCATGGTCTCGGACCGCATACTAGTATGTCGTTTTTCACGATTTTGGAGGATTTAAAAAAAAAAGGTGAAAATCACGCAAAAGCGAAAGGCTATAGTCCATGGTGTCGGAGGGCATACTATAGTATGTCGTTTTTCACGATTTCGGAGGATTTGAAAAAAATGTGAAAATCACGCAAAAGCGAAAGGCTATAGTCCAT
Source organism: Electrona antarctica (assembly GCF_951216825.1). Classification (NCBI taxonomy): domain Eukaryota; kingdom Metazoa; phylum Chordata; class Actinopteri; order Myctophiformes; family Myctophidae; genus Electrona; species Electrona antarctica. Next base: position 56,577 of record NW_027638549.1, read on the forward strand.
GGTGTCGGAGAGCATACTATAGTATGTCGTTTTTAACGATTTCGGAGGATTAAAAAAAAAGGTGAAAATCACGCAAAAGCGAAAGGCTATAGTCCATGGTGTCGGAGGGCATACTATAGTATGTCGTTTTTCACGATTTCGGAGGATTTGAAAAAAAGGTGAAAATCACGCAAAAGCGAAAGGCTATAGTCCATGGTGTCGGAGGGCATACTATAGTATGTCGTTTTTCACGATTTCGGAGGATTTGAAAAAAAGGTGAAAATCACGCAAAAGCGAAAGGCTATAGTCCATGGTGTCGGAGGGCATACTATAGTATGTCGTTTTTCACGATTTCGGAGGATTTGAAAAAAAGGTGAAAATCACGCAAAAGCGAAAGGCTATAGTCCATGGTGTCGGAGGGCATACTATAGTATGTCGTTTTTCACGATTTCGGAGGATTTAAAAAAAAAGGTGAAAATCACGCAAAAGCGAAAGGCTATAGTCCATGGTGTCGGAGGGCATACTATAGTATGTCGTTTTTCACGATTTCGGAGGATTTGAAAAAAAGGTGAAAATCACGCAAAAGCGAAAGGCTATAGTCCATGGTGTCGGAGAGCATACTATAGTATGTCGTTTTTAACGATTTCGGAGGATTTAAAAAAAAGGTGAAAATCACGCAAAAGCGAAAGGCTATAGTCCATGGTGTCGGAGGGCATACTATAGTATGTCGTTTTTCACGATTTCGGAGGATTAAAAAAAAAGGTGAAAATCACGCAAAAGCGAAAGGCTATAGTCCATGGTGTCGGAGGGCATACTATAGTATGTCGTTTTTCACGATTTCGGAGGATTTGAAAAAAAGGTGAAAATCACGCAAAAGCGAAAGGCTATAGTCCATGGTGTCGGAGGGCATACTATAGTATGTCGTTTTTCACGATTTCGGAGGATTTAAAAAAAAAGGTGAAAATCACGCAAAAGCGAAAGGCTATAGTCCATGGTCTCGGACCGCATACTAGTATGTCGTTTTTCACGATTTTGGAGGATTTAAAAAAAAAAAGGTGAAAATCACGCAAAAGCGAAAGGCTATAGTCCATGGTGTCGGAGGGCATACTATAGTATGTCGTTTTTCACGATTTCGGAGGATTTGAAAAAAATGTGAAAATCACGCAAAAGCGAAAGGCTATAGTCCATGGTGTCGGAGAGCATACTATAGTATGTCGTTTTTAACGATTTCGGAGGATTCAAAAAAAAGGTGAAAATCACGCAAAAGCGAAAGGCTATAGTCCATGGTGTCGGAGGGCATACTATAGTATGTCGTTTTTCACGATTTCGGAGGATTTGAAAAAAATGTGAAAATCACGGAAAAGCGAAAGGCTATAGTCCATGGTGTCGGAGAGCATACTATAGTATGTCGTTTTTAACGATTTCGGAGGATTAAAAAAAAAGGTGAAAATCACGCAAAAGCGAAAGGCTATAGTCCATGGTGTCGGAGGGCATACTATAGTATGTCGTTTTTCACGATTTCGGAGGATTTGAAAAAAAGGTGAAAATCACGCAAAAGCGAAAGGCTATAGTCCATGGTGTCGGAGGGCATACTATAGTATGTCGTTTTTCACGATTTCGGAGGATTTAAAAAAAAAGGTGAAAATCACGCAAAAGCGAAAGGCTATAGTCCATGGTCTCGGACCGCATACTAGTATGTCGTTTTTCACGATTTTGGAGGATTTAAAAAAAAAAGGTGAAAATCACGCAAAAGCGAAAGGCTATAGTCCATGGTGTCGGAGGGCATACTATAGTATGTCGTTTTTCACGATTTCGGAGGATTTGAAAAAAATGTGAAAATCACGCAAAAGCGAAAGGCTATAGTCCATGGTGTCGGAGAGCATACTATAGTATGTCGTTTTTAACGATTTCGGAGGATTAAAAAAAAAGGTGAAAATCACGCAAAAGCGAAAGGCTATAGTCCATGGTGTCGGAGGGCATACTATAGTATGTCGTTTTTCACGATTTCGGAGGATTTGAAAAAAAGGTGAAAATCACGCAAAAGCGAAAGGCTATAGTCCATGGTGTCGGAGGGCATACTATAGTATGTCGTTTTTCACGATTTCGGAGGATTTGAAAAAAAGGTGAAAATCACGCAAAAGCGAAAGGCTATAGTCCATGGTGTCGGAGGGCATACTATAGTATGTCGTTTTTCACGATTTCGGAGGATTTGAAAAAAAGGTGAAAATCACGCAAAAGCGAAAGGCTATAGTCCATGGTGTCGGAGGGCATACTATAGTATGTCGTTTTTCACGATTTCGGAGGATTTAAAAAAAAAGGTGAAAATCACGCAAAAGCGAAAGGCTATAGTCCATGGTGTCGGAGGGCATACTATAGTATGTCGTTTTTCACGATTTCGGAGGATTTGAAAAAAAGGTGAAAATCACGCAAAAGCGAAAGGCTATAGTCCATGGTGTCGGAGAGCATACTATAGTATGTCGTTTTTAACGATTTCGGAGGATTTAAAAAAAAGGTGAAAATCACGCAAAAGCGAAAGGCTATAGTCCATGGTGTCGGAGAGCATACTATAGTATGTCGTTTTTAACGATTTCGGAGGATTTAAAAAAAAGGTGAAAATCACGCGAAAGCAAAAGGCTATAGTCCATGGTGTCGGAGGGCATACTATAGTATGTTGTTTTTCACGATTTCGGAGGATTAAAAAAAAAGGTGAAAATCACGCAAAAGCGAAAGGCTATAGTCCATGGTCTCGGACCGCATACTAGTATGTCGTTTTTCACGATTTCGGAGGATTTTAAAAAAAAAAGGTGAAAATCACGCAAAAGCGAAAGGCGTGTCGGAGGGCATACTATAGTATGTCGTTTTTCACGATTTCGGAGGATAAAAAAAAAGGTGAAAATCACGCAAAAGCGAAAGGCTATAGTCCATGGTGTCGGAGGGCATACTATAGTATGTCGTTTTTCACGATTTCGGAGGATTTGAAAAAAAGGTGAAAATCACGCAAAAGCGAAAGGCTATAGTCCATGGTGTCGGAGGGCATACTATAGTATGTCGTTTTTCACAATTTCGGAGGATTTGAAAAAAAGGTGAAAATCACGCAAAAGCGAAAGGCTATAGTCCATGGTGTCGGAGGGCATACTATAGTATGTCGTTTTTCACGATTTCGGAGGATTTAAAAAAAAAGGTGAAAATCACGCAAAAGCGAAAGGCTATAGTCCATGGTGTCGGAGGGCATACTATAGTATGTCGTTTTTCACGATTTCGGAGGATTTGAAAAAAAGGTGAAAATCACGCAAAAGCGAAAGGCTATAGTCCATGGTGTCGGAGGGCATACTATAGTATGTCGTTTTTCACGATTTCGGAGGATTTGAAAAAAAGGTGAAAATCACGCAAAAGCGAAAGGCTATAGTCCATGGTGTCGGAGGGCATACTATAGTATGTCGTTTTTCACGATTTCGGAGGATTAAAAAAAAAGGTGAAAATCACGCAAAAGCGAAAGGCTATAGTCCATGGTGTCGGAGGGCATACTATAGTATGTCGTTTTTCACGATTTCGGAGGATTTAAAAAAAAAGGTGAAAATCACGCAAAAGCGAAAGGCTATAGTCAATGGTCTCGGACCGCATACTAGTATGTCGTTTTTCACGATTTTGGAGGATTTAAAAAAAAAAGGTGAAAATCACGCAAAAGCGAAAGGCTATAGTCCATGGTGTCGGAGGGCATACTATAGTATGTCGTTTTTCACGATTTCGGAGGATTTAAAAAAAAAAGGTGAAAATCACACAAAAGCGAAAGGCTATAGTCCATGGTGTCGGACCGCATACTAGTATGTCGTTTTTCACGATTTTGGAGGATTTAAAAAAAAAAGGTGAAAATCACGCAAAAGCGAAAGGCTATAGTCCATGGTGTCGGAGGGCATACTATAGTATGTCGTTTTTCACGATTTCGGAGGATTTGAAAAAAAGGTGAAAATCACGCAAAAGCGAAAGGCTATAGTCCATGGTGTCGGAGGGCATACTATAGTATGTCGTTTTTCACAATTTCGGAGGATTTGAAAAAAAGGTGAAAATCACGCAAAAGCGAAAGGCTATAGTCCATGGTGTCGGAGGGCATACTATAGTATGTCGTTTTTCACGATTTCGGAGGATTTAAAAAAAAAGGTGAAAATCACGCAAAAGCGAAAGGCTATAGTCCATGGTGTCGGAGGGCATACTATAGTATGTCGTTTTTCACGATTTCGGAGGATTTGAAAAAAATGTGAAAATCACGCAAAAGCGAAAGGCTATAGTCCATGGTGTCGGAGGGCATACTATAGTATGTCGTTTTTCACGATTTCGGAGGATTTGAAAAAAAGGTGAAAATCACGCAAAAGCGAAAGGCTATAGTCCATGGTGTCGGAGGGCATACTATAGTATGTCGTTTTCACGATTTCGGAGGATTTGAAAAAAATGTGAAAATCACGCAAAAGCGAAAGGCTATAGTCCATGGTGTCGGAGAGCATACTATAGTATGTCGTTTTTAACGATTTCGGAGGATTAAAAAAAAAGGTGAAAATCACGCAAAAGCGAAAGGCTATAGTCCATGGTGTCGGAGGGCATACTATAGTATGTCGTTTTTCACGATTTCGGAGGATTTGAAAAAAAGGTGAAAATCACGCAAAAGCGAAAGGCTATAGTCCATGGTGTCGGAGGGCATACTATAGTATGTCGTTTTTCACGATTTCGGAGGATTTGAAAAAAAGGTGAAAATCACGCAAAAGCGAAAGGCTATAGTCCATGGTGTCGGAGGGCATACTATAGTATGTCGTTTTTCACGATTTCGGAGGATTTGAAAAAAAGGTGAAAATCACGCAAAAGCGAAAGGCTATAGTCCATGGTGTCGGAGGGCATACTATAGTATGTCGTTTTTCACGATTTCGGAGGATTTAAAAAAAAAGGTGAAAATCACGCAAAAGCGAAAGGCTATAGTCCATGGTGTCGGAGGGCATACTATAGTATGTCGTTTTTCACGATTTCGGAGGATTTGAAAAAAAGGTGAAAATCACGCAAAAGCGAAAGGCTATAGTCCATGGTGTCGGAGAGCATACTATAGTATGTCGTTTTTAACGATTTCGGAGGATTTAAAAAAAAGGTGAAAATCACGCAAAAGCGAAAGGCTATAGTCCATGGTGTCGGAGAGCATACTATAGTATGTCGTTTTTAACGATTTCGGAGGATTTAAAAAAAAGGTGAAAATCACGCGAAAGCAAAAGGCTATAGTCCATGGTGTCGGAGGGCATACTATAGTATGTTGTTTTTCACGATTTCGGAGGATTAAAAAAAAAGGTGAAAATCACGCAAAAGCGAAAGGCTATAGTCCATGGTCTCGGACCGCATACTAGTATGTCGTTTTTCACGATTTCGGAGGATTTTAAAAAAAAAAGGTGAAAATCACGCAAAAGCGAAAGGCGTGTCGGAGGGCATACTATAGTATGTCGTTTTTCACGATTTCGGAGGATAAAAAAAAAGGTGAAAATCACGCAAAAGCGAAAGGCTATAGTCCATGGTGTCGGAGGGCATACTATAGTATGTCGTTTTTCACGATTTCGGAGGATTTGAAAAAAAGGTGAAAATCACGCAAAAGCGAAAGGCTATAGTCCATGGTGTCGGAGGGCATACTATAGTATGTCGTTTTTCACAATTTCGGAGGATTTGAAAAAAAGGTGAAAATCACGCAAAAGCGAAAGGCTATAGTCCATGGTGTCGGAGGGCATACTATAGTATGTCGTTTTTCACGATTTCGGAGGATTTAAAAAAAAAGGTGAAAATCACGCAAAAGCGAAAGGCTATAGTCCATGGTGTCGGAGGGCATACTATAGTATGTCGTTTTTCACGATTTCGGAGGATTTGAAAAAAAGGTGAAAATCACGCAAAAGCGAAAGGCTATAGTCCATGGTGTCGGAGGGCATACTATAGTATGTCGTTTTTCACGATTTCGGAGGATTTGAAAAAAAGGTGAAAATCACGCAAAAGCGAAAGGCTATAGTCCATGGTGTCGGAGGGCATACTATAGTATGTCGTTTTTCACGATTTCGGAGGATTAAAAAAAAAGGTGAAAATCACGCAAAAGCGAAAGGCTATAGTCCATGGTGTCGGAGGGCATACTATAGTATGTCGTTTTTCACGATTTCGGAGGATTTAAAAAAAAAGGTGAAAATCACGCAAAAGCGAAAGGCTATAGTCAATGGTCTCGGACCGCATACTAGTATGTTGTTTTTCACGATTTTGGAGGATTTAAAAAAAAAAGGTGAAAATCACGCAAAAGCGAAAGGCTATAGTCCATGGTGTCGGAGGGCATACTATAGTATGTCGTTTTTCACGATTTCGGAGGATTTAAAAAAAAAAGGTGAAAATCACACAAAAGCGAAAGGCTATAGTCCATGGTGTCGGACCGCATACTAGTATGTCGTTTTTCACGATTTTGGAGGATTTAAAAAAAAAAGGTGAAAATCACGCAAAAGCGAAAGGCTATAGTCCATGGTGTCGGAGGGCATACTATAGTATGTCGTTTTTCACGATTTCGGAGGATTTGAAAAAAAGGTGAAAATCACGCAAAAGCGAAAGGCTATAGTCCATGGTGTCGGAGGGCATACTATAGTATGTCGTTTTTCACAATTTCGGAGGATTTGAAAAAAAGGTGAAAATCACGCAAAAGCGAAAGGCTATAGTCCATGGTGTCGGAGGGCATACTATAGTATGTCGTTTTTCACGATTTCGGAGGATTTAAAAAAAAAGGTGAAAATCACGCAAAAGCGAAAGGCTATAGTCCATGGTGTCGGAGGGCATACTATAGTATGTCGTTTTTCACGATTTCGGAGGATTTGAAAAAAAGGTGAAAATCACGCAAAAGCGAAAGGCTATAGTCCATGGTGTCGGAGGGCATACTATAGTATGTCGTTTTTCACGATTTCGGAGGATTTGAAAAAAAGGTGAAAATCACGCAAAAGCGAAAGGCTATAGTCCATGGTGTCGGAGGGCATACTATAGTATGTCGTTTTTCACGATTTCGGAGGATTAAAAAAAAAGGTGAAAATCACGCAAAAGCGAAAGGCTATAGTCCATGGTGTCGGAGGGCATACTATAGTATGTCGTTTTTCACGATTTCGGAGGATTTAAAAAAAAAGGTGAAAATCACGCAAAAGCGAAAGGCTATAGTCCATGGTCTCGGACCGCATACTAGTATGTCGTTTTTCACGATTTTGGAGGATTTAAAAAAAAAAGGTGAAAATCACGCAAAAGCGAAAGGCTATAGTCCATGGTGTCGGAGGGCATACTATAGTATGTCGTTTTTCACGATTTCGGAGGATTTAAAAAAAAAAGGTGAAAATCACACAAAAGCGAAAGGCTATAGTCCATGGTGTCGGAGGGCATACTATAGTATGTCGTTTTTCACGATTTCGGAGGATTAAAAAAAAAGGTGAAAATCACGCAAAAGCGAAAGGCTATAGTCCATGGTGTCGGAGGGCATACTATAGTATGTCGTTTTTCACGATTTCGGAGGATTTAAAAAAAAAGGTGAAAATCACGCAAAAGCGAAAGGCTATAGTCCATGGTCTCGGACCGCATACTAGTATGTCGTTTTTCACGATTTTGGAGGATTTTTAAAAAAAAAGGTGAAAATCACGCAAAAGCTAAAGGCTATAGTCCATGGTGTCGGAGGGCATACTATAGTAAGTCGTTTTTCACGATTTCGGAGGATTTGAAAAAAATGTGAAAATCACGCAAAAGCGAAAGGCTATAGTCCATGGTGTCGGAGAGCATACTATAGTATGTCGTTTTTAACGATTTCGGAGGATTAAAAAAAAAGGTGAAAATCACGCAAAAGCGAAAGGCTATAGTCCATGGTGTCGGAGGGCATACTATAGTATGTCGTTTTTCACGATTTCGGAGGATTTGAAAAAAATGTGAAAATCACGGAAAAGCGAAAGGCTATAGTCCATGGTGTCGGAGAGCATACTATAGTATGTCGTTTTTAACGATTTCGGAGGATTAAAAAAAAAGGTGAAAATCACGCAAAAGCGAAAGGCTATAGTCCATGGTGTCGGAGGGCATACTATAGTATGTCGTTTTTCACGATTTCGGAGGATTTGAAAAAAAGGTGAAAATCACGCAAAAGCGAAAGGCTATAGTCCATGGTGTCGGAGGGCATACTATAGTATGTCGTTTTTCACGATTTCGGAGGATTTAAAAAAAAAGGTGAAAATCACGCAAAAGCGAAAGGCTATAGTCCATGGTCTCGGACCGCATACTAGTATGTCGTTTTTCACGATTTTGGAGGATTTTAAAAAAAAAGGTGAAAATCACGCAAAAGCGAAAGGCTATAGTCCATGGTGTCGGAGGGCATACTATAGTATGTCGTTTTTCACGATTTCGGAGGATTTAAAAAAAAAAGGTGAAAATCACGCAAAAGCGAAAGGCTATAGTCCATGGTGTCGGAGGGCATACTATAGTATGTCTTTTTTCACGATTTCGGAGGATTTAAAAAAAAAGGTGAAAATCACGCAAAAGCGAAAGGCTATAGTCCATGGTCTCGGACCGCATACTAGTATGTCGTTTTTCACGATTTTGGAGGATTTAAAAAAAAAAAGGTGAAAATCACGCAAAAGCGAAAGGCTATAGTCCATGGTGTCGGAGGGCATTCTATAGTATGTCGTTTTTCACGATTTCGGAGGATTTTAAAAAAAAAGGTGAAAATCACGCAAAAGCGAAAGGCTATAGTCCATGGTGTCGGAGGGCATACTATAGTATGTCGTTTTTCACGATTTCGGAGGATTTAAAAAAAAAGGTGAAAATCACGCAAAAGCGAAAGGCTATAGTCCATGGTCTCGGACCGCATACTAGTATGTCGTTTTTCACGATTTTGGAGGATTTAAAAAAAAAAGGTGAAAATCACGCAAAAGCGAAAGGCTATAGTCCATGGTGTCGGAGGGCATACTATAGTATGTCGTTTTTCACGATTTCGGAGGATTTGAAAAAAATGTGAAAATCACGCAAAAGCGAAAGGCTATAGTCCATGGTGTCGGAGAGCATACTATAGTATGTCGTTTTTAACGATTTCGGAGGATTAAAAAAAAAGTTGAAAATCACGCAAAAGCGAAAGGCTATAGTCCATGGTGTCGGAGGGCATACTATAGTATGTCGTTTTTCACGATTTCGGAGGATTTGAAAAAAAGGTGAAAATCACGCAAAAGCGAAAGGCTATAGTCCATGGTGTCGGAGGGCATACTATAGTATGTTGTTTTTCACGATTTCGGAGGATTTGAAAAAAAGGTGAAAATCACGCAAAAGCGAAAGGCTATAGTCCATGGTGTCGGAGGGCATACTATAGTATGTCGTTTTTCACGATTTCGGAGGATTTGAAAAAAAGGTGAAAATCACGCAAAAGCGAAAGGCTATAGTCCATGGTGTCGGAGGGCATACTATAGTATGTCGTTTTTCACGATTTCGGAGGATTTTAAAAAAAAAGGTGAAAATCACGCAAAAGCGAAAGGCTATAGTCCATGGTGTCGGAGGGCATACTATAGTATGTCGTTTTTCACGATTTCGGAGGATTTAAAAAAAAAGGTGAAAATCACGCAAAAGCGAAAGGCTATAGTCCATGGTCTCGGACCGCATACTAGTATGTCGTTTTTCACGATTTTGGAGGATTTAAAAAAAAAAGGTGAAAATCACGCAAAAGCGAAAGGCTATAGTCCATGGTGTCGGAGGGCATACTATAGTATGTCGTTTTTCACGATTTCGGAGGATTTAAAAAAAAAAGGTGAAAATCACGCAAAAGCGAAAGGCTATAGTCCATGGTGTCGGAGGGCATACTATAGTATGTCGTTTTTCACGATTTTGGAGGATTAAAAAAAAAGGTGAAAATCACGCAAAAGCGAAAGGCTATAGTCCATGGTGTCGGAGGGCATACTATAGTATGTCGTTTTTCACGATTTCGGAGGATTTAAAAAAAAAGGTGAAAATCACGCAAAAGCGAAAGGCTATAGTCCATGGTCTCGGACCGCATACTAGTATGTCGTTTTTCACGATTTTGGAGGATTTAAAAAAAAAAGGTGAAAATCACGCAAAAGCGAAAGGCTATAGTCCATGGTGTCGGAGGGCATACTATAGTATGTCGTTTTTCACGATTTCGGAGGATTTGAAAAAAATGTGAAAATCACGCAAAAGCGAAAGGCTATAGTCCATGGTGTCGGAGAGCATACTATAGTATGTCGTTTTTAACGATTTCGGAGGATTAAAAAAAAAGGTGAAAATCACGCAAAAGCGAAAGGCTATAGTCCATGGTGTCGGAGGGCATACTATAGTATGTCGTTTTTCACGATTTCGGAGGATTTGAAAAAAAGGTGAAAATCACGCAAAAGCGAAAGGCTATAGTCCATGGTGTCGGAGGGCATACTATAGTATGTCGTTTTTCACGATTTCGGAGGATTTGAAAAAAAGGTGAAAATCACGCAAAAGCGAAAGGCTATAGTCCATGGTGTCGGAGGGCATACTATAGTATGTCGTTTTTCACGATTTCGGAGGATTTGAAAAAAAGGTGAAAATCACGCAAAAGCGAAAGGCTATAGTCCATGGTGTCGGAGGGCATACTATAGTATGTCGTTTTTCACGATTTCGGAGGATTTAAAAAAAAAGGTGAAAATCACGCAAAAGCGAAAGGCTATAGTCCATGGTGTCGGAGGGCATACTATAGTATGTCGTTTTTCACGATTTCGGAGGATTTGAAAAAAAGGTGAAAATCACGCAAAAGCGAAAGGCTATAGTCCATGGTGTCGGAGGGCATACTATAGTATGTCGTTTTTCACGATTTCGGAGGATTTGAAAAAAAGGTGAAAATCACGCAAAAGCGAAAGGCTATAGTCCATAGTGTCGGAGAGCATACTATAGTATGTCGTTTTTCACGATTTCGGAGGATTTAAAAAAAAAGGTGAAAATCACGCAAAAGCGAAAGGCTATAGTCCATGGTCTCGGACCGCATACTAGTATGTCGTTTTTCACGATTTCGGAGGATTTTAAAAAAAAAGGTGAAAATCACGCAAAAGCGAAAGGCTATAGTCCATGGTGTCGGAGGGCATACTATAGTATGTCGTTTTTCACGATTTCGGAGGATTAAAAAAAAAGGTGAAAATCACGCAAAAGCGAAAGGCTATAGTCCATGGTGTCGGAGGGCATACTATAGTATGTCGTTTTTCACGATTTCGGAGGATTTGAAAAAAAGGTGAAAATCACGCAAAAGCGAAAGGCTATAGTCCATGGTGTCGGAGGGCATACTATAGTATGTCGTTTTTCACGATTTCGGAGGATTTAAAAAAAAAGGTGAAAATCACGCAAAAGCGAAAGGCTATAGTCCATGGTGTCGGAGGGCATACTATAGTATGTCGTGTTTCACGATTTCGGAGGATTTAAAAAAAAAAGGTGAAAATCACGCAAAAGCGAAAGGCTATAGTCCATGGTGTCGGAGGGCATACTATATAGTATGTGGTTTTTCACGATTTCGGAGGATTTAAAAAAAAAGGTGAAAATCACGCAAAAGCGAAAGGCTATCGTCCATGGTGTCGGAGGGCATACTATTGTATGTCGTTTTTCACGATTTCGGAAGATTTGAAAAAAAGGTGAAAATCACGCAAAAGCGAAAGGCTATAGTCCATGGTGTCGGAGAGCATACTATAGTATGTCGTTTTTAACGATTTCGGAGGATTTAAAAAAAAAGGTGAAAATCACGCAAAAGCAAAAGGCTATAGTCCATGGTGTCGGAGGGCATACTATAGTATGTCGTTTTTCACGATTTCGGAGGATTAAAAAAAAAGGTGAAAATCACGCAAAAGCGAAAGGCTATAGTCCATGGTGTCGGAGGGCATACTATAGTATGTCGTTTTTCACGATTTCGGAGGATTTGAAAAAAAGGTGAAAATCACGCAAAAGCGAAAGGCTATAGTCCATGGTGTGGGAGGGCATACTATAGTATGTCGTTTTTCACGATTTCGGAGGATTTAAAAAAAAAGGTGAAAATCACGCAAAAGCGAAAGGCTATAGTCCATGTTGTCGGAGGGCATACTATAGTATGTCGTTTTTCACGATTTCGGAGGATTTGAAAAAAAGGTGAAAATCACGCAAAAGCGAAAGGCTATAGTCCATAGTGTCGGAGGGCATACTATAGTATGTCGTTTTTCACGATTTCGGAGGATTTGAAAAAAAGGTGAAAATCACGCAAAAGCGAAAGGCTATAGTCCATGGTGTCGGAGGGCATACTATAGTATGTCGTTTTTCACGATTTCGGAGGATTAAAAAAAAGGTGAAAATCACGCAAAAGCGAAAGGCTATAGTCCATGGTGTCGGAGGGCATACTATAGTATGTCGTTTTTCACGATTTCGGAGGATTTAAAAAAAAAGGTGAAAATCACGCAAAAGCGAAAGGCTATAGTCCATGGTCTCGGACCGCATACTAGTATGTCGTTTTTCACGATTTTGGAGGATTTTAAAAAAAAAGGTGAAAATCACGCAAAAGCGAAAGGCTATAGTCCATGGTGTCGGAGGGCATACTATAGTATGTCGTTTTTCACGATTTCGGAGGATTTGAAAAAAATGTGAAAATCACGCAAAAGCGAAAGGCTATAGTCCATGGTGTCGGAGAGCATACTATAGTATGTCGTTTTTAACGATTTCGGAGGATTAAAAAAAAAGGTGAAAATCACGCAAAAGCGAAAGGCTATAGTCCATGGTGTCGGAGGGCATACTATAGTATGTCGTTTTTCACGATTTCGGAGGATTTGAAAAAAATGTGAAAATCACGGAAAAGCGAAAGGCTATAGTCCATGGTGTCGGAGAGCATACTATAGTATGTCGTTTTTAACGATTTCGGAGGATTAAAAAAAAAGGTGAAAATCACGCAAAAGCGAAAGGCTATAGTCCATGGTGTCGGAGGGCATACTATAGTATGTCGTTTTTCACGATTTCGGAGGATTTGAAAAAAAGGTGAAAATAACGCAAAAGCGAAAGGCTATAGTCCATGGTGTCGGAGGGCATACTATAGTATGTCGTTTTTCACGATTTCGGAGGATTTAAAAAAAAAGGTGAAAATCACGCAAAAGCGAAAGGCTATAGTCCATGGTCTCGGACCGCATACTAGTATGTCGTTTTTCACGATTTTGGAGGATTTAAAAAAAAAAGGTGAAAATCACGCAAAAGCGAAAGGCTATAGTCCATGGTGTCGGAGGGCATACTATAGTATGTCGTTTTTCACGATTTCGGAGGATTTAAAAAAAAAAGGTGAAAATCACGCAAAAGCGAAAGGCTATAGTCCATGGTGTCGGAGGGCATACTATAGTATGTCGTTTTTCACGATTTCGGAGGATTTAAAAAAAAAAGGTGAAAATCACGCAAAAGCGAAAGGCTATAGTCCATGGTCTCGGACCGCATACTAGTATGTCGTTTTTCACGATTTTGGAGGATTTAAAAAAAAAAGGTGAAAATCACGCAAAAGCGAAAGGCTATAGTCCATGGTGTCGGAGGGCATACTATAGTATGTCGTTTTTCACGATTTTGGAGGATTAAAAAAAAAGGTGAAAATCACGCAAAAGCGAAAGGCTATAGTCCATGGTGTCGGAGGGCATACTATAGTATGTCGTTTTTCACGATTTCGGAGGATTTAAAAAAAAAGGTGAAAATCACGCAAAAGCGAAAGGCTATAGTCCATGGTCTCGGACCGCATACTAGTATGTCGTTTTTCACGATTTTGGAGGATTTAAAAAAAAAAGGTGAAAATCACGCAAAAGCGAAAGGCTATAGTCCATGGTGTCGGAGGGCATACTATAGTATGTCGTTTTTCACGATTTCGGAGGATTTGAAAAAAATGTGAAAATCACGCAAAAGCGAAAGGCTATAGTCCATGGTGTCGGAGAGCATACTATAGTATGTCGTTTTTAACGATTTCGGAGGATTAAAAAAAAAGGTGAAAATCACGCAAAAGCGAAAGGCTATAGTCCATGGTGTCGGAGGGCATACTATAGTATGTCGTTTTTCACGATTTCGGAGGATTTGAAAAAAAGGTGAAAATCACGCAAAAGCGAAAGGCTATAGTCCATGGTGTCGGAGGGCATACTATAGTATGTAGTTTTTCACGATTTCGGAGGATTTGAAAAAAAGGTGAAAATCACGCAAAAGCGAAAGGCTATAGTCCATGGTGTCGGAGGGCATACTATAGTATGTCGTTTTTCACGATTTCGGAGGATTTGAAAAAAAGGTGAAAATCACGCAAAAGCGAAAGGCTATAGTCCATGGTGTCGGAGGGCATACTATAGTATGTCGTTTTTCACGATTTCGGAGGATTTAAAAAAAAAAGGTGAAAATCACGCAAAAGCGAAAGGCTATAGTCCATGGTGTCGGAGGGCATACTATAGTATGTCGTTTTTCACGATTTCGGAGGATTTAAAAAAAAAGGTGAAAATCACGCAAAAGCGAAAGGCTATAGTCCATGGTCTCGGACCGCATACTAGTATGTCGTTTTTCACGATTTTGGAGGATTTTAAAAAAAAAGGTGAAAATCACGCAAAAGCGAAAGGCTATAGTCCATGGTGTCGGAGGGCATACTATAGTATGTCGTTTTTCACGATTTCGGAGGATTTGAAAAAAATGTGAAAATCACGCAAAAGCGAAAGGCTATAGTCCATGGTGTCGGAGAGCATACTATAGTATGTCGTTTTTAACGATTTCGGAGGATTAAAAAAAAAGGTGAAAATCACGCAAAAGCGAAAGGCTATAGTCCATGGTGTCGGAGGGCATACTATAGTATGTCGTTTTTCACGATTTCGGAGGATTTGAAAAAAATGTGAAAATCACGGAAAAGCGAAAGGCTATAGTCCATGGTGTCGGAGAGCATACTATAGTATGTCGTTTTTAACGATTTCGGAGGATTAAAAAAAAAGGTGAAAATCACGCAAAAGCGAAAGGCTATAGTCCATGGTGTCGGAGGGCATACTATAGTATGTCGTTTTTCACGATTTCGGAGGATTTGAAAAAAAGGTGAAAATAACGCAAAAGCGAAAGGCTATAGTCCATGGTGTCGGAGGGCATACTATAGTATGTCGTTTTTCACGATTTCGGAGGATTTAAAAAAAAAGGTGAAAATCACGCAAAAGCGAAAGGCTATAGTCCATGGTCTCGGACCGCATACTAGTATGTCGTTTTTCACGATTTTGGAGGATTTAAAAAAAAAAGGTGAAAATCACGCAAAAGCGAAAGGCTATAGTCCATGGTGTCGGAGGGCATACTATAGTATGTCGTTTTTCACGATTTCGGAGGATTTAAAAAAAAAAGGTGAAAATCACGCAAAAGCGAAAGGCTATAGTCCATGGTGTCGGAGGGCATACTATAGTATGTCGTTTTTCACGATTTCGGAGGATTTAAAAAAAAAGGTGAAAATCACGCAAAAGCGAAAGGCTATAGTCCATGGTCTCGGACCGCATACTAGTATGTCGTTTTTCACGATTTTGGAGGATTTAAAAAAAAAAGGTGAAAATCACGCAAAAGCGAAAGGCTATAGTCCATGGTGTCGGAGGGCATACTATAGTATGTCGTTTTTCACGATTTTGGAGGATTAAAAAAAAAGGTGAAAATCACGCAAAAGCGAAAGGCTATAGTCCATGGTGTCGGAGGGCATACTATAGTATGTCGTTTTTCACGATTTCGGAGGATTTAAAAAAAAAGGTGAAAATCACGCAAAAGCGAAAGGCTATAGTCCATGGTCTCGGACCGCATACTAGTATGTCGTTTTTCACGATTTTGGAGGATTTAAAAAAAAAAGGTGAAAATCACGCAAAAGCGAAAGGCTATAGTCCATGGTGTCGGAGGGCATACTATAGTATGTCGTTTTTCACGATTTCGGAGGATTTGAAAAAAATGTGAAAATCACGCAAAAGCGAAAGGCTATAGTCCATGGTGTCGGAGAGCATACTATAGTATGTCGTTTTTAACGATTTCGGAGGATTAAAAAAAAAGGTGAAAATCACGCAAAAGCGAAAGGCTATAGTCCATGGTGTCGGAGGGCATACTATAGTATGTCGTTTTTCACGATTTCGGAGGATTTGAAAAAAAGGTGAAAATCACGCAAAAGCGAAAGGCTATAGTCCATGGTGTCGGAGGGCATACTATAGTATGTAGTTTTTCACGATTTCGGAGGATTTGAAAAAAAGGTGAAAATCACGCAAAAGCGAAAGGCTATAGTCCATGGTGTCGGAGGGCATACTATAGTATGTCGTTTTTCACGATTTCGGAGGATTTGAAAAAAAGGTGAAAATCACGCAAAAGCGAAAGGCTATAGTCCATGGTGTCGGAGGGCATACTATAGTATGTCGTTTTTCACGATTTCGGAGGATTTAAAAAAAAAAGGTGAAAATCACGCAAAAGCGAAAGGCTATAGTCCATGGTGTCGGAGGGCATACTATAGTATGTCGTTTTTCACGATTTCGGAGGATTTAAAAAAAAAGGTGAAAATCACGCAAAAGCGAAAGGCTATAGTCCATGGTCTCGGACCGCATACTAGTATGTCGTTTTTCACGATTTTGGAGGATTTAAAAAAAAAAGGTGAAAATCACGCAAAAGCGAAAGGCTATAGTCCATGGTGTCGGAGGGCATACTATAGTATGTCGTTTTTCACGATTTCGGAGGATTTAAAAAAAAAAGGTGAAAATCACGCAAAAGCGAAAGGCTATAGTCCATGGTGTCGGAGGGCATACTATAGTATGTCGTTTTTCACGATTTTGGAGGATTAAAAAAAAAGGTGAAAATCACGCAAAAGCGAAAGGCTATAGTCCATGGTGTCGGAGGGCATACTATAGTATGTCGTTTTTCACGATTTCGGAGGATTTAAAAAAAAAGGTGAAAATCACGCAAAAGCGAAAGGCTATAGTCCATGGTCTCGGACCGCATACTAGTATGTCGTTTTTCACGATTTTGGAGGATTTAAAAAAAAAAGGTGAAAATCACGCAAAAGCGAAAGGCTATAGTCCATGGTGTCGGAGGGCATACTATAGTATGTCGTTTTTCACGATTTCGGAGGATTTGAAAAAAATGTGAAAATCACGCAAAAGCGAAAGGCTATAGTCCATGGTGTCGGAGAGCATACTATAGTATGTCGTTTTTAACGATTTCGGAGGATTAAAAAAAAAGGTGAAAATCACGCAAAAGCGAAAGGCTATAGTCCATGGTGTCGGAGGGCATACTATAGTATGTCGTTTTTCACGATTTCGGAGGATTTGAAAAAAAGGTGAAAATCACGCAAAAGCGAAAGGCTATAGTCCATGGTGTCGGAGGGCATACTATAGTATGTCGTTTTTCACGATTTCGGAGGATTTGAAAAAAAGGTGAAAATCACGCAAAAGCGAAAGGCTATAGTCCATGGTGTCGGAGGGCATACTATAGTATGTCGTTTTTCACGATTTCGGAGGATTTGAAAAAAAGGTGAAAATCACGCAAAAGCGAAAGGCTATAGTCCATGGTGTCGGAGGGCATACTATAGTATGTCGTTTTTCACGATTTCGGAGGATTTTAAAAAAAAGGTGAAAATCACGCAAAAGCGAAAGGCTATAGTCCATGGTGTCGGAGGGCATACTATAGTATGTCGTTTTTCACGATTTCGGAGGATTTGAAAAAAAGGTGAAAATCACGCAAAAGCGAAAGGCTATAGTCCATGGTGTCGGAGGGCATACTATAGTATGTCGTTTTTCACGATTTCGGAGGATTTGAAAAAAAGGTGAAAATCACGCAAAAGCGAAAGGCTATAGTCCATAGTGTCGGAGAGCATACTATAGTATGTCGTTTTTCACGATTTCGGAGGATTTAAAAAAAAAGGTGAAAATCACGCAAAAGCGAAAGGCTATAGTCCATGGTCTCGGACCGCATACTAGTATGTCGTTTTTCACGATTTCGGAGGATTTAAAAAAAAAAGGTGAAAATCACGCAAAAGCGAAAGGCTATAGTCCATGGTGTCGGAGGGCATACTATAGTATGTCGTTTTTCACGATTTCGGAGGATTAAAAAAAAAGGTGAAAATCACGCAAAAGCGAAAGGCTATAGTCCATGGTGTCGGAGGGCATACTATAGTATGTCGTTTTTCACGATTTCGGAGGATTTGAAAAAAAGGTGAAAATCACGCAAAAGCGAAAGGCTATAGTCCATGGTGTCGGAGGGCATACTATAGTATGTCGTTTTTCACGATTTCGGAGGATTTGAAAAAAAGGTGAAAATCACGCAAAAGCGAAAGGCTATAGTCCATGGTGTCGGAGGGCATACTATAGTATGTCGTTTTTCACGATTTCGGAGGATTTGAAAAAAAGGTGAAAATCACGCAAAAGCGAAAGGCTATAGTCCATGGTGTCGGAGGGCATACTATAGTATGTCGTTTTTCACGATTTCGGAGGATTTAAAAAAAAAAGGTGAAAATCACGCAAAAGCGAAAGGCTATAGTCCATGGTGTCGGAGGGCATACTATAGTATGTCGTTTTTCACGATTTCGGAGGATTTGAAAAAAAGGTGAAAATCACGCAAAAGCGAAAGGCTATAGTCCATGGTGTCGGAGGGCATACTATAGTATGTCGTTTTTCACGATTTCGGAGGATTTGAAAAAAAGGTGAAAATCACGCAAAAGCGAAAGGCTATAGTCCATAGTGTCGGAGAGCATACTATAGTATGTCGTTTTTCACGATTTCGGAGGATTTAAAAAAAAAGGTGAAAATCACGCAAAAGCGAAAGGCTATAGTCCATGGTCTCGGACCGCATACTAGTATGTCGTTTTTCACGATTTCGGAGGATTTAAAAAAAAAGGTGAAAATCACGCAAAAGCGAAAGGCTATAGTCCATGGTGTCGGAGGGCATACTATAGTATGTCGTTTTTCAGGATTTCGGAGGATTAAAAAAAAAGGTGAAAATCACGCAAAAGCGAAAGGCTATAGTCCATGGTGTCGGAGGGCATACTATAGTATGTCGTGTTTCACGATTTCGGAGGATTTAAAAAAAAAAGGTGAAAATCACGCAAAAGCGAAAGGCTATAGTCCATGGTGTCGGAGGGCATACTATATAGTATGTGGTTTTTCACGATTTCGGAGGATTTAAAAAAAAAGGTGAAAATCACGCAAAAGCGAAAGGCTATCGTCCATGGTGTCGGAGGGCATACTATAGTATGTCGTTTTTCACGATTTCGGAGGATTTGAAAAAAAGGTGAAAATCACGCAAAAGCGAAAGGCTATAGTCCATGGTGTCGGAGGGCATACTATAGTATGTCGTTTTTAACGATTTCGGAGGATTTAAAAAAAAAGGTGAAAATCACGCAAAAGCAAAAGGCTATAGTCCATGGTGTCGGAGGGCATATTATAGTATGTCGTTTTTCACGATTTCGGAGGATTTGAAAAAAAGGTGAAAATCACGCAAAAGCGAAAGGCTATAGTCCATGGTGTCGGAGGGCATACTATAGTATGTCGTTTTTCACGATTTCGGAGGATTTAAAAAAAAAGGTGAAAATCACGCAAAAGCGAAAGGCTATAGTCCATGGTGTGGGAGGGCATACTATAGTATGTCGTTTTTCACGATTTCGGAGGATTTAAAAAAAAAGGTGAAAATCACGCAAAAGCGAAAGGCTATAGTCCATGTTGTCGGAGGGCATACTATAGTATGTCGTTTTTCACGATTTCGGAGGATTTGAAAAAAAGGTGAAAATCACGCAAAAGCGAAAGGCTATAGTCCATAGTGTCGGAGGGCATACTATAGTATGTCGTTTTTCACGATTTCGGAGGATTTAAAAAAAAAGGTGAAAATCACGCAAAAGCGAAAGGCTATAGTCCATGGTGTCGGAGGGCATACTATAGTATGTCGTTTTTCACGATTTCGGAGGATTAAAAAAAAGGTGAAAATCACGCAAAAGCGAAAGGCTATAGTCCATGGTGTCGGAGGGCATACTATAGTATGTCGTTTTTCACGATTTCGGAGGATTAAAAAAAAAGGTGAAAATCACGCAAAAGCGAAAGGCTATAGTCCATGGTGTCGGAGGGCATACTATAGTATGTCGTTTTTCACGATTTCGGAGGATTTGAAAAAAAGGTGAAAATCACGCAAAAGCGAAAGGCTATAGTCCATGGTGTCGGAGGGCATACTATAGTATGTCGTTTTTCACGATTTCGGAGGATTTAAAAAAAAAGGTGAAAATCACGCAAAAGCGAAAGGCTATAGTCCATGGTGTCGGAGGGCATACTATAGTATGTCGTGTTTCACGATTTCGGAGGATTTAAAAAAAAAGGGTGAAAATCACGCAAAAGCGAAAGGCTATAGTCCATGGTGTCGGAGGGCATACTATATAGTATGTGGTTTTTCACGATTTCGGAGGATTTAAAAAAAAAGGTGAAAATCACGCAAAAGCGAAAGGCTATCGTCCATGGTGTCGGAGGGCATACTATTGTATGTCGGTTTTCACGATTTCGGAGGATTTGAAAAAAAGGTGAAAATCACGCAAAAGCGAAAGGCTATAGTCCATGGTGTCGGAGAGCATACTATAGTATGTCGTTTTTAACGATTTCGGAGGATTTAAAAAAAAAGGTGAAAATCACGCAAAAGCAAAAGGCTATAGTCCATGGTGTCGGAGGGCATACTATAGTATGTCGTTTTTCACGATTTCGGAGGATTAAAAAAAAAGGTGAAAATCACGCAAAAGCGAAAGGCTATAGTCCATGGTGTCGGAGGGCATACTATAGTATGTCGTTTTTCACGATTTCGGAGGATTTGAAAAAAAGGTGAAAATCACGCAAAAGCGAAAGGCTATAGTCCATGGTGTGGGAGGGCATACTATAGTATGTCGTTTTTCACGATTTCGGAGGATTTAAAAAAAAAGGTGAAAATCACGCAAAAGCGAAAGGCTATAGTCCATGTTGTCGGAGGGCATACTATAGTATGTCGTTTTTCACGATTTCGGAGGATTTGAAAAAAAGGTGAAAATCACGCAAAAGCGAAAGGCTATAGTCCATAGTGTCGGAGGGCATACTATAGTATGTCGTTTTTCACGATTTCGGAGGATTTGAAAAAAAGGTGAAAATCACGCAAAAGCGAAAGGCTATAGTCCATGGTGTCGGAGGGCATACTATAGTATGTCGTTTTTCACGATTTCGGAGGATTAAAAAAAAGGTGAAAATCACGCAAAAGCGAAAGGCTATAGTCCATGGTGTCGGAGGGCATACTATAGTATGTCGTTTTTCACGATTTCGGAGGATTTAAAAAAAAAGGTGAAAATCACGCAAAAGCGAAAGGCTATAGTCCATGGTCTCGGACCGCATACTAGTATGTCGTTTTTCACGATTTTGGAGGATTTTAAAAAAAAAGGTGAAAATCACGCAAAAGCGAAAGGCTATAGTCCATGGTGTCGGAGGGCATACTATAGTATGTCGTTTTTCACGATTTCGGAGGATTTAAAAAAAAAAGGTGAAAATCACGCAAAAGCGAAAGGCTATAGTCCATGGTGTCGGAGGGCATACTATAGTATGTGGTTTTTCACGATTTTGGAGGATTTAAAAAAAAAGGTGAAAATCACGCAAAAGCGAAAGGCGTGTCGGAGGGCATACTATAGTATGTCGTTTTTCACGATTTCGGAGGATTAAAAAAAAAGGTGAAAATCACGCAAAAGCGAAAGGCTATAGTCCATGGTGTCGGAGGGCATACTATAGTATGTCGTTTTTCACGATTTCGGAGGATTTGAAAAAAAGGTGAAAATCACGCAAAAGCGAAAGGCTATAGTCCATGGTGTCGGAGGGCATACTATAGTATGTCGTTTTTCACGATTTCGGAGGATTAAAAAAAAAAAAGGTGAAAATCACGCAAAAGCGAAAGGCTATAGTCCATGGTGTCGGAGGGCATACTATAGTATGTCGTTTTTCACGATTTCGGAGGATTTGAAAAAAAGGTGAAAATCACGCAAAAGCGAAAGGCTATAGTCCATGGTGTCGGAGGGCATACTATAGTATGTCGTTTTTCACGATTTCGGAGGATTTGAAAAAAAGGTGAAAATCACGCAAAAGCGAAAGGCTATAGTCCATGGTGTCGGAGGGCATACTATAGTATGTCGTTTTTCACGATTTCGGAGGATTAAAAAAAAAGGTGAAAATCACGCAAAAGCGAAAGGCTATAGTCCATGGTGTCGGAGGGCATACTATAGTATGTCGTTTTTCACGATTTCGGAGGATTTAAAAAAAAAGGTGAAAATCACGCAAAAGCGAAAGGCTATAGTCCATGGTGTCGGAGGGCATACTATAGTATGTCGTTTTTCACGATTTCGGAGGATTTGAAAAAAAGGTGAAAATCACGCAAAAGCGAAAGGCTATAGTCCATGGTGTCGGAGGGCATACTATAGTATGTCGTTTTTCACGATTTCGGAGGATTTAAAAAAAAAGGTGAAAATCACGCAAAAGCGAAAGGCTATAGTCCATGGTGTCGGAGGGCATACTATAGTATGTCGTGTTTCACGATTTCGGAGGATTTAAAAAAAAAAGGTGAAAATCACGCAAAAGCGAAAGGCTATAGTCCATGGTCTCGGACCGCATACTAGTATGTCGTTTTTCACGATTTTGGAGGATTTAAAAAAAAAAGGTGAAAATCACGCAAAAGCGAAAGGCTATAGTCCATGGTGTCGGAGGGCATACTATAGTATGTCGTTTTTCACGATTTCGGAGGATTTAAAAAAAAAAGGTGAAAATCACGCAAAAGCGAAAGGCTATAGTCCATGGTGTCGGAGGGCATACTATAGTATGTGGTTTTTCACGATTTTGGAGGATTTAAAAAAAAAGGTGAAAATCACGCAAAAGCGAAAGGCTATAGTCCATGGTGTCGGAGGGCATACTATAGTATGTCGTTTTTCACGATTTCGGAGGATTTGAAAAAAAGGTGAAAATCACGCAAAAGCGAAAGGCTATAGTCCATGGTGTCGGAGAGCATACTATAGTATGTCGTTTTTCACGATTTCGGAGGATTTGAAAAAAAGGTGAAAATCACGCAAAAGCGAAAGGCTATAGTCCATGGTGTCGGAGGGCATACTATAGTATGTCGTTTTTCACGATTTCGGAGGATTTAAAAAAAAAGGTGAAAATCACGCAAAAGCGAAAGGCTATAGTCCATGGTCTCGGACCGCATACTAGTATGTCGTTTTTCACGATTTCGGAGGATTTAAAAAAAAAAGGTGAAAATCACGCAAAAGCGAAAGGCGTGTCGGAGGGCATACTATAGTATGTCGTTTTTCACGATTTCGGAGGATTTGAAAAAAAGGTGAAAATCACGCAAAAGCGAAAGGCTATAGTCCATGGTGTCGGAGGGCATACTATAGTATGTCGTTTTTCACGATTTCGGAGGATTTAAAAAAAAAGGTGAAAATCACGCAAAAGCGAAAGGCTATAGTCCATGGTGTCGGAGGGCATACTATAGTATGTCGTGTTTCACGATTTCGGAGGATTTAAAAAAAAAAGGTGAAAATCACGCAAAAGCGAAAGGCTATAGTCCATGGTCTCGGACCGCATACTAGTATGTCGTTTTTCACGATTTTGGAGGATTTTAAAAAAAAAGGTGAAAATCACGCAAAAGCGAAAGGCTATAGTCCATGGTGTCGGAGGGCATACTATAGTATGTCGTTTTTCACGATTTCGGAGGATTTAAAAAAAAAAGGTGAAAATCACGCAAAAGCGAAAGGCTATAGTCCATGGTGTCGGAGGGCATACTATAGTATGTGGTTTTTCACGATTTTGGAGGATTTAAAAAAAAAGGTGAAAATCACGCAAAAGCGAAAGGCTATAGTCCATGGTGTCGGAGGGCATACTATAGTATGTCGTTTTTCACGATTTCGGAGGATTTGAAAAAAAGGTGAAAATCACGCAAAAGCGAAAGGCTATAGTCCATGGTGTCGGAGAGCATACTATAGTATGTCGTTTTTCACGATTTCGGAGGATTTGAAAAAAAGGTGAAAATCACGCAAAAGCGAAAGGCTATAGTCCATGGTGTCGGAGGGCATACTATAGTATGTCGTTTTTCACGATTTCGGAGGATTTAAAAAAAAAGGTGAAAATCACGCAAAAGCGAAAGGCTATAGTCCATGGTCTCGGACCGCATACTAGTATGTCGTTTTTCACGATTTCGGAGGATTTAAAAAAAAAAGGTGAAAATCACGCAAAAGCGAAAGGCGTGTCGGAGGGCATACTATAGTATGTCGTTTTTCACGATTTCGGAGGATTAAAAAAAAAGGTGAAAATCACGCAAAAGCGAAAGGCTATAGTCCATGGTGTCGGAGGGCATACTATAGTATGTCGTTTTTCACGATTTCGGAGGATTTGAAAAAAAGGTGAAAATCACGCAAAAGCGAAAGGCTATAGTCCATGGTGTCGGAGGGCATACTATAGTATGTCGTTTTTCACGATTTCGGAGGATTTAAAAAAAAAGGTGAAAATCACGCAAAAGCGAAAGGCTATAGTCCATGGTGTCGGAGGGCATACTATAGTATGTCGTTTTTCACGATTTCGGAGGATTTGAAAAAAAGGTGAAAATCACGCAAAAGCGAAAGGCTATAGTCCATGGTGTCGGAGGGCATACTATAGTATGTCGTTTTTCACGATTTCGGAGGATTTGAAAAAAAGGTGAAAATCACGCTAAAGCGAAAGGCTATAGTCCATGGTGTCGGAGGGCATACTATAGTATGTCGTTTTTCACGATTTCGGAGGATTAAAAAAAAAGGTGAAAATCACGCAAAAGCGAAAGGCTATAGTCCATGGTGTCGGAGGGCATACTATAGTATGTCGTTTTTCACGATTTCGGAGGATTTAAAAAAAAAGGTGAAAATCACGCAAAAGCGAAAGGCTATAGTCCATGGTCTCGGACCGCATACTAGTATGTCGTTTTTCACGATTTTGGAGGATTTAAAAAAAAAAAGGTGAAAATCACGCAAAAGCGAAAGGCTATAGTCCATGGTGTCGGAGGGCATACTATAGTATGTCGTTTTTCACGATTTCGGAGGATTTGAAAAAAAGGTGAAAATCACGCAAAAGCGAAAGGCTATAGTCCATGGTGTCGGAGGGCATACTATAGTATGTCGTTTTTCACGATTTCGGAGGATTTAAAAAAAAAGGTGAAAATCACGCAAAAGCGAAAGGCTATAGTCCATGGTCTCGGACCGCATACTAGTATGTCGTTTTTCACGATTTCGGAGGATTTAAAAAAAAAAGGTGAAAATCACGCAAAAGCGAAAGGCGTGTCGGAGGGCATACTATAGTATGTCGTTTTTCACGATTTCGGAGGATTAAAAAAAAAGGTGAAAATCACGCAAAAGCGAAAGGCTATAGTCCATGGTGTCGGAGGGCATACTATAGTATGTCGTTTTTCACGATTTCGGAGGATTTGAAAAAAAGGTGAAAATCACGCAAAAGCGAAAGGCTATAGTCCATGGTGTCGGAGGGCATACTATAGTATGTCGTTTTTCACGATTTCGGAGGATTTAAAAAAAAAGGTGAAAATCACGCAAAAGCGAAAGGCTATAGTCCATGGTGTCGGAGGGCATACTATAGTATGTCGTTTTTCACGATTTCGGAGGATTTGAAAAAAAGGTGAAAATCACGCAAAAGCGAAAGGCTATAGTCCATGGTGTCGGAGGGCATACTATAGTATGTCGTTTTTCACGATTTCGGAGGATTTGAAAAAAAGGTGAAAATCACGCAAAAGCGAAAGGCTATATTCCATGGTGTCGGAGGGCATACTATAGTATGTCGTTTTTCACGATTTCGGAGGATTTGAAAAAAAGGTGAAAATCACGCAAAAGCGAAAGGCTATAGTCCATGGTGTCGGAGGGCATACTATAGTATGTCGTTTTTCACGATTTCGGAGGATTAAAAAAAAAGGTGAAAATCACGCAAAAGCGAAAGGCTATAGTCCATGGTGTCGGAGGGCATACTATAGTATGTCGTTTTTCACGATTTCGGAGGATTTAAAAAAAAAGGTGAAAATCACGCAAAAGCGAAAGGCTATAGTCCATGGTCTCGGACCGCATACTAGTATGTCGTTTTTCACGATTTCGGAGGATTTAAAAAAAAAGGTGAAAATCACGCAAAAGCGAAAGGCTATAGTCCATGGTCTCGGACCGCATACTAGTATGTCGTTTTTCACGATTTTGGAGGATTTAAAAAAAAAAGTGAAAATCACGCAAAAGCGAAAGGCTATAGTCCATGGTGTCGGAGGGCATACTATAGTATGTCGTTTTTCACGATTTCGGAGGATTTAAAAAAATAAGGTGAAAATCACGCAAAAGCGAAAGGCTATAGTCCATGGTGTCGGAGGGCATACTATAGTATGTCGTTTTTCACGATTTCGGAGGATTAAAAAAAAAGGTGAAAATCACGCAAAAGCGAAAGGCTATAGTCCATGGTGTCGGAGGGCATACTATAGTATGTCGTTTTTCACGATTTCGGAGGATTTAAAAAAAAAGGTGAAAATCACGCAAAAGCGAAAGGCTATAGTCCATGGTCTCGGACCGCATACTAGTATGTCGTTTTTCACGATTTTGGAGGATTTAAAAAAAAAAGGTGAAAATCACGCAAAAGCGAAAGGCTATAGTCCATGGTGTCGGAGGGCATACTATAGTATGTCGTTTTTCACGATTTCGGAGGATTTAAAAAAAAAAGGTGAAAATCACGCAAAAGCGAAAGGCTATAGTCCATGGTGTCGGAGGGCATACTATAGTATGTGGTTTTTCACGATTTCGGAGGATTTTAAAAAAAAGGTGAAAATCACGCAAAAGCGAAAGGCTATAGTCCATGGTGTCGGAGGGCATACTATAGTATGTCGTTTTTCACGATTTCGGAGGATTTGAAAAAAATGTGAAAATCACGCAAAAGCGAAAGGCTATAGTCCATGGTGTCGGAGAGCATACTATAGTATGTCGTTTTTAACGATTTCGGAGGATTTAAAAAAAAGGTGAAAATCACGCGAAAGCAAAAGGCTATAGTCCATGGTGTCGGAGGGCATACTATAGTATGTCGTTTTTCACGATTTCGGAGGATTAAAAAAAGAAGGTGAAAATCACGCAAAAGCGAAAGGCTATAGTCCATGGTGTCGGAGGGCATACTATAGTATGTCGTTTTTCACGATTTCGGAGGATTTAAAAAAAAAGGTGAAAATCACGCAAAAGCGAAAGGCTATAGTCCATGGTCTCGGACCGCATACTAGTATGTCGTTTTTCACGATTTCGGAGGATTTAAAAAAAAAAGGTGAAAATCACGCAAAAGCGAAAGGCGTGTCGGAGGGCATACTATAGTATGTCGTTTTTCACGATTTCGGAGGATTAAAAAAAAAGGTGAAAATCACGCAAAAGCGAAAGGCTATAGTCCATGGTGTCGGAGGGCATACTATAGTATGTCGTTTTTCACGATTTCGGAGGATTTGAAAAAAAGGTGAAAATCACGCAAAAGCGAAAGGCTATAGTCCATGGTGTCGGAGGGCATACTATAGTATGTCGTTTTTCACGATTTTGGAGGATTTAAAAAAAAAGGTGAAAATCACGCAAAAGCGAAAGGCTATAGTCCATGGTGTCGGAGGGCATACTATAGTATGTCGTTTTTCACGATTTCGGAGGATTTGAAAAAAAGGTGAAAATCACGCAAAAGCGAAAGGCTATAGTCCATGGTGTCGGAGGGCATACTATAGTATGTTGTTTTTCACGATTTCGGAGGATTTGAAAAAAAGGTGAAAATCACGCAAAAGCGAAAGGCTATAGTCCATGGTGTCGGAGGGCATACTATAGTATGTCGTTTTTCACGATTTCGGAGGATTAAAAAAAAAGGTGAAAATCACGCAAAAGCGAAAGGCTATAGTCCATGGTCTCGGACCGCATACTAGTATGTCGTTTTTCACGATTTTGGAGGATTTAAAAAAAAAAGGTGAAAATCACGCAAAAGCGAAAGGCTATAGTCCATGGTGTCGGAGGGCATACTATAGTATGTCGTTTTTCACGATTTCGGAGGATTAAAAAAAAAGGTGAAAATCACGCAAAAGCGAAAGGCTATAGTCCATGGTGTCGGAGGGCATACTATAGTATGTCGTTTTTCACGATTTCGGAGGATTTGAAAAAAAGGTGAAAATCACGCAAAAGCGAAAGGCTATAGTCCATGGTGTCGGAGGGCATACTATAGTATGTCGTTTTTCACGATTTCGGAGGATTTAAAAAAAAAGGTGAAAATCACGCAAAAGCGAAAGGCTATAGTCCATGGTGTCGGAGGGCATACTATAGTATGTCGTTTTTCACGATTTCGGAGGATTTGAAAAAAAGGTGAAAATCACGCAAAAGCGAAAGGCTATAGTCCATGGTGTCGGAGGGCATACTATAGTATGTCGTTTTTCACGATTTCGGAGGATTTGAAAAAAAGGTGAAAATCACGCAAAAGCGAAAGGCTATAGTCCATGGTGTCGGAGGGCATACTATAGTATGTCGTTTTTCACGATTTCGGAGGATTAAAAAAAAAGGTGAAAATCACGCAAAAGCGAAAGGCTATAGTCCATGGTCTCGGACCGCATACTAGTATGTCGTTTTTCACGATTTTGGAGGATTTAAAAAAAAAAGGTGAAAATCACGCAAAAGCGAAAGGCTATAGTCCATGGTGTCGGAGGGCATACTATAGTATCTCGTTTTTCACGATTTCGGAGGATTTAAAAAAAAAAGGTGAAAATCACGCAAAAGCGAAAGGCTATAGTCCATGGTGTCGGAGGGCATACTATAGTATGTGGTTTTTCACGATTTCGGAGGATTTAAAAAAAAAGGTGAAAATCACGCAAAAGCGAAAGGCTATAGTCCATGGTGTCGGAGGGCATACTATAGTATGTCGTTTTTCACGATTTCGGAGGATTTAAAAAAAAAGGTGAAAATCACGCAAAAGCGAAAGGCTATAGTCCATGGTCTCGGACCGCATACTAGTATGTCGTTTTTCACGATTTCGGAGGATTTAAAAAAAAAAGGTGAAAATCACGCAAAAGCGAAAGGCTTGTCGGAGGGCATACTATAGTATGTCGTTTTTCACGATTTCGGAGGATTAAAAAAAAAGGTGAAAATCACGCAAAAGCGAAAGGCTATAGTCCATGGTGTCGGAGGGCATACTATAGTATGTCGTTTTTCACGATTTCGGAGGATTTGAAAAAAAGGTGAAAATCACGCAAAAGCGAAAGGCTATAGTCCATGGTGTCGGAGGGCATACTATAGTATGTCGTTTTTCACGATTTCGGAGGATTTAAAAAAAAAGGTGAAAATCACGCAAAAGCGAAAGGCTATAGTCCATGGTGTCGGAGGGCATACTATAGTATGTCGTTTTTCACGATTTCGGAGGATTTGAAAAAAAGGTGAAAATCACGCAAAAGCGAAAGGCTATAGTCCATGGTGTCGGAGGGCATACTATAGTATGTCGTTTTTCACGATTTCGGAGGATTTGAAAAAAAGGTGAAAATCACGCAAAAGCGAAAGGCTATATTCCATGGTGTCGGAGGGCATACTATAGTATGTCGTTTTTCACGATTTCGGAGGATTTGAAAAAAAGGTGAAAATCACGCAAAAGCGAAAGGCTATAGTCCATGGTGTCGGAGGGCATACTATAGTATGTCGTTTTTCACGATTTCGGAGGATTAAAAAAAAAGGTGAAAATCACGCAAAAGCGAAAGGCTATAGTCCATGGTGTCGGAGGGCATACTATAGTATGTCGTTTTTCACGATTTCGGAGGATTTAAAAAAAAAGGTGAAAATCACGCAAAAGCGAAAGGCTATAGTCCATGGTCTCGGACCGCATACTAGTATGTCGTTTTTCACGATTTTGGAGGATTTTAAAAAAAAAGGTGAAAATCACGCAAAAGCGAAAGGCTATAGTCCATGGTGTCGGAGGGGATACTATAGTATGTCGTTTTTCACGATTTCGGAGGATTTAAAAAAATAAGGTGAAAATCACGCAAAAGCGAAAGGCTATAGTCCATGGTGTCGGAGGGCATACTATAGTATGTCGTTTTTCACGATTTCGGAGGATTTAAAAAAAAAGGTGAAAATCACGCAAAAGCGAAAGGCTATAGTCCATGGTCTCGGACCGCATACTAGTATGTCGTTTTTCACGATTTTGGAGGATTTAAAAAAAAAAGGTGAAAATCACGCAAAAGCGAAAGGCTATAGTCCATGGTGTCGGAGGGCATACTATAGTATGTCGTTTTTCACGATTTCGGAGGATTTAAAAAAAAAAGGTGAAAATCACGCAAAAGCGAAAGGCTATAGTCCATGGTGTCGGAGGGCATACTATAGTATGTGGTTTTTCACGATTTCGGAGGATTTTAAAAAAAAGGTGAAAATCACGCAAAAGCGAAAGGCTATAGTCCATGGTGTCGGAGGGCATACTATAGTATGTCGTTTTTCACGATTTCGGAGGATTTGAAAAAAATGTGAAAATCACGCAAAAGCGAAAGGCTATAGTCCATGGTGTCGGAGAGCATACTATAGTATGTCGTTTTTAACGATTTCGGAGGATTTAAAAAAAAGGTGAAAATCACGCGAAAGCAAAAGGCTATAGTCCATGGTGTCGGAGGGCATACTATAGTATGTCGTTTTTCACGATTTCGGAGGATTAAAAAAAGAAGGTGAAAATCACGCAAAAGCGAAAGGCTATAGTCCATGGTGTCGGAGGGCATACTATAGTATGTCGTTTTTCACGATTTCGGAGGATTTAAAAAAAAAGGTGAAAATCACGCAAAAGCGAAAGGCTATAGTCCATGGTCTCGGACCGCATACTAGTATGTCGTTTTTCACGATTTCGGAGGATTTAAAAAAAAAAGGTGAAAATCACGCAAAAGCGAAAGGCGTGTCGGAGGGCATACTATAGTATGTCGTTTTTCACGATTTCGGAGGATAAAAAAAAAAGGTGAAAATCACGCAAAAGCGAAAGGCTATAGTCCATGGTGTCGGAGGGCATACTATAGTATGTCGTTTTTCACGATTTCGGAGGATTTGAAAAAAAGGTGAAAATCACGCAAAAGCGAAAGGCTATAGTCCATGGTGTCGGAGGGCATACTATAGTATGTCGTTTTTCACGATTTTGGAGGATTTAAAAAAAAAGGTGAAAATCACGCAAAAGCGAAAGGCTATAGTCCATGGTGTCGGAGGGCATACTATAGTATGTCGTTTTTCACGATTTCGGAGGATTTGAAAAAAAGGTGAAAATCACGCAAAAGCGAAAGGCTATAGTCCATGGTGTCGGAGGGCATACTATAGTATGTCGTTTTTCACGATTTCGGAGGATTTGAAAAAAAGGTGAAAATCACGCAAAAGCGAAAGGCTATAGTCCATGGTGTCGGAGGGCATACTATAGTATGTCGTTTTTCACGATTTCGGAGGATTAAAAAAAAAGGTGAAAATCACGCAAAAGCGAAAGGCTATAGTCCATGGTCTCGGACCGCATACTAGTATGTCGTTTTTCACGATTTTGGAGGATTTAAAAAAAAAAGGTGAAAATCACGCAAAAGCGAAAGGCTATAGTCCATGGTGTCGGAGGGCATACTATAGTATCTCGTTTTTCACGATTTCGGAGGATTTAAAAAAAAAAGGTGAAAATCACGCAAAAGCGAAAGGCTATAGTCCATGGTGTCGGAGGGCATACTATAGTATGTGGTTTTTCACGATTTCGGAGGATTTAAAAAAAAAGGTGAAAATCACGCAATAGCGAAAGGCTATAGTCCATGGTGTCGGAGGGCATACTATAGTATGTCGTTTTTCACGATTTCGGAGGATTTGAAAAAAAGGTGAAAATCACGCAAAAGCGAAAGGCTATAGTCCATGGTGTCGGAGAGCATACTATAGTATGTCGTTTTTAACGATTTCTGAGGATTAAAAAAAAAGGTGAAAATCACGCAAAAGCGAAAGGCTATAGTCCATGGTCTCGGACCGCATACTAGTATGTCGTTTTTCACGATTTCGGAGGATTAAAAAAAAAGGTGAAAATCACGCAAAAGCGAAAGGCTATAGTCCATGGTGTCGGAGGGCATACTATAGTATGTCGTTTTTCACGATTTCGGAGGATTTGAAAAAAAGGTGAAAATCACGCAAAAGCGAAAGGCTATAGTCCATGGTGTCGGAGGGCATACTATAGTATGTCGTTTTTCACGATTTCGGAGGATTTAAAAAAAAAGGTGAAAATCACGCAAAAGCGAATGGCTATAGTCCATGGTGTCGGAGGGCATACTATAGTATGTCGTTTTTCACGATTTCGGAGGATTTGAAAAAAAGGTGAAAATCACGCAAAAGCGAAAGGCTATAGTCCATGGTGTCGGAGGGCATACTATAGTATGTCGTTTTTCACGATTTCGGAGGATTTGAAAAAAAGGTGAAAATCACGCAAAAGCGAAAGGCTATAGTCCATGGTGTCGGAGGGCATACTATAGTATGTCGTTTTTCACGATTTCGGAGGATTAAAAAAAAAGGTGAAAATCACGCAAAAGCGAAAGGCTATAGTCCATGGTCTCGGACCGCATACTAGTATGTCGTTTTTCACGATTTTGGAGGATTTAAAAAAAAAAGGTGAAAATCACGCAAAAGCGAAAGGCTATAGTCCATGGTGTCGGAGGGCATACTATAGTATCTCGTTTTTCACGATTTCGGAGGATTTAAAAAAAAAAGGTGAAAATCACGCAAAAGCGAAAGGCTATAGTCCATGGTGTCGGAGGGCATACTATAGTATGTGGTTTTTCACGATTTCGGAGGATTTAAAAAAAAAGGTGAAAATCACGCAAAAGCGAAAGGCTATAGTCCATGGTGTCGGAGGGCATACTATAGTATGTCGTTTTTCACGATTTCGGAGGATTTGAAAAAAAGGTGAAAATCACGCAAAAGCGAAAGGCTATAGTCCATGGTGTCGGAGAGCATACTATAGTATGTCGTTTTTAACGATTTCGGAGGATTAAAAAAAAAGGTGAAAATCACGCAAAAGCAAAAGGCTATAGTCCATGGTGTCGGAGGGCATACTATAGTATGTCGTTTTTCACGATTTCGGAGGATTATAAAAAAAAGGTGAAAATCACGCAAAAGCGAAAGGCTATAGTCCATGGTGTCGGAGGGCATACTATAGTATGTCGTTTTTCACGATTTCGGAGGATTTGAAAAAAAGGTGAAAATCACGCAAAAGCGAAAGGCTATAGTCCATGGTGTCGGAGGGCATACTATAGTATGTCGTTTTTCACGATTTCGGAGGATTAAAAAAAAAGGTGAAAATCACGCAAAAGCGAAAGGCTATAGTCCATGGTCTCGGACCGCATACTAGTATGTCGTTTTTCACGATTTTGGAGGATTTAAAAAAAAAAGGTGAAAATCACGCAAAAGCGAAAGGCTATAGTCCATGGTGTCGGAGGGCATACTATAGTATCTCGTTTTTCACGATTTCGGAGGATTTAAAAAAAAAAGGTGAAAATCACGCAAAAGCGAAAGGCTATAGTCCATGGTGTCGGAGGGCATACTATAGTATGTGGTTTTTCACGATTTCGGAGGATTTAAAAAAAAAGGTGAAAATCACGCAAAAGCGAAAGGCTATAGTCCATGGTGTCGGAGGGCATACTATAGTATGTCGTTTTTCACGATTTCGGAGGATTTAAAAAAAAAGGTGAAAATCACGCAAAAGCGAAAGGCTATAGTCCATGGTCTCGGACCGCATACTAGTATGTCGTTTTTCACGATTTCGGAGGATTTAAAAAAAAAAGGTGAAAATCACGCAAAAGCGAAAGGCTTGTCGGAGGGCATACTATAGTATGTCGTTTTTCACGATTTCGGAGGATTAAAAAAAAAGGTGAAAATCACGCAAAAGCGAAAGGCTATAGTCCATGGTGTCGGAGGGCATACTATAGTATGTCGTTTTTCACGATTTCGGAGGATTTGAAAAAAAGGTGAAAATCACGCAAAAGCGAAAGGCTATAGTCCATGGTGTCGGAGGGCATACTATAGTATGTCGTTTTTCACGATTTCGGAGGATTTAAAAAAAAAGGTGAAAATCACGCAAAAGCGAAAGGCTATAGTCCATGGTGTCGGAGGGCATACTATAGTATGTCGTTTTTCACGATTTCGGAGGATTTGAAAAAAAGGTGAAAATCACGCAAAAGCGAAAGGCTATAGTCCATGGTGTCGGAGGGCATACTATAGTATGTCGTTTTTCACGATTTCGGAGGATTTGAAAAAAAGGTGAAAATCACGCAAAAGCGAAAGGCTATATTCCATGGTGTCGGAGGGCATACTATAGTATGTCGTTTTTCACGATTTCGGAGGATTTGAAAAAAAGGTGAAAATCACGCAAAAGCGAAAGGCTATAGTCCATGGTGTCGGAGGGCATACTATAGTATGTCGTTTTTCACGATTTCGGAGGATTAAAAAAAAAGGTGAAAATCACGCAAAAGCGAAAGGCTATAGTCCATGGTGTCGGAGGGCATACTATAGTATGTCGTTTTTCACGATTTCGGAGGATTTAAAAAAAAAGGTGAAAATCACGCAAAAGCGAAAGGCTATAGTCCATGGTCTCGGACCGCATACTAGTATGTCGTTTTTCACGATTTTGGAGGATTTTTAAAAAAAAGGTGAAAATCACGCAAAAGCGAAAGGCTATAGTCCATGGTGTCGGAGGGCATACTATAGTATGTCGTTTTTCACGATTTCGGAGGATTTAAAAAAATAAGGTGAAAATCACGCAAAAGCGAAAGGCTATAGTCCATGGTGTCGGAGGGCATACTATAGTATGTCGTTTTTCACGATTTCGGAGGATTAAAAAAAAAGGTGAAAATCACGCAAAAGCGAAAGGCTATAGTCCATGGTGTCGGAGGGCATACTATAGTATGTCGTTTTTCACGATTTCGGAGGATTTAAAAAAAAAGGTGAAAATCACGCAAAAGCGAAAGGCTATAGTCCATGGTCTCGGACCGCATACTAGTATGTCGTTTTTCACGATTTTGGAGGATTTAAAAAAAAAAGGTGAAAATCACGCAAAAGCGAAAGGCTATAGTCCATGGTGTCGGAGGGCATACTATAGTATGTCGTTTTTCACGATTTCGGAGGATTTAAAAAAAAAAGGTGAAAATCACGCAAAAGCGAAAGGCTATAGTCCATGGTGTCGGAGGGCATACTATAGTATGTGGTTTTTCACGATTTCGGAGGATTTTAAAAAAAAGGTGAAAATCACGCAAAAGCGAAAGGCTATAGTCCATGGTGTCGGAGGGCATACTATAGTATGTCGTTTTTCACGATTTCGGAGGATTTGAAAAAAATGTGAAAATCACGCAAAAGCGAAAGGCTATAGTCCATGGTGTCGGAGAGCATACTATAGTATGTCGTTTTTAACGATTTCGGAGGATTTAAAAAAAAGGTGAAAATCACGCGAAAGCAAAAGGCTATAGTCCATGGTGTCGGAGGGCATACTATAGTATGTCGTTTTTCACGATTTCGGAGGATTAAAAAAAGAAGGTGAAAATCACGCAAAAGCGAAAGGCTATAGTCCATGGTGTCGGAGGGCATACTATAGTATGTCGTTTTTCACGATTTCGGAGGATTTAAAAAAAAAGGTGAAAATCACGCAAAAGCGAAAGGCTATAGTCCATGGTCTCGGACCGCATACTAGTATGTCGTTTTTCACGATTTCGGAGGATTTAAAAAAAAAAGGTGAAAATCACGCAAAAGCGAAAGGCGTGTCGGAGGGCATACTATAGTATGTCGTTTTTCACGATTTCGGAGGATAAAAAAAAAAGGTGAAAATCACGCAAAAGCGAAAGGCTATAGTCCATGGTGTCGGAGGGCATACTATAGTATGTCGTTTTTCACGATTTCGGAGGATTTGAAAAAAAGGTGAAAATCACGCAAAAGCGAAAGGCTATAGTCCATGGTGTCGGAGGGCATACTATAGTATGTCGTTTTTCACGATTTTGGAGGATTTAAAAAAAAAGGTGAAAATCACGCAAAAGCGAAAGGCTATAGTCCATGGTGTCGGAGGGCATACTATAGTATGTCGTTTTTCACGATTTCGGAGGATTTGAAAAAAAGGTGAAAATCACGCAAAAGCGAAAGGCTATAGTCCATGGTGTCGGAGGGCATACTATAGTATGTCGTTTTTCACGATTTCGGAGGATTTGAAAAAAAGGTGAAAATCACGCAAAAGCGAAAGGCTATAGTCCATGGTGTCGGAGGGCATACTATAGTATGTCGTTTTTCACGATTTCGGAGGATTAAAAAAAAAGGTGAAAATCACGCAAAAGCGAAAGGCTATAGTCCATGGTCTCGGACCGCATACTAGTATGTCGTTTTTCACGATTTTGGAGGATTTAAAAAAAAAAGGTGAAAATCACGCAAAAGCGAAAGGCTATAGTCCATGGTGTCGGAGGGCATACTATAGTATCTCGTTTTTCACGATTTCGGAGGATTTAAAAAAAAAAGGTGAAAATCACGCAAAAGCGAAAGGCTATAGTCCATGGTGTCGGAGGGCATACTATAGTATGTGGTTTTTCACGATTTCGGAGGATTTAAAAAAAAAGGTGAAAATCACGCAATAGCGAAAGGCTATAGTCCATGGTGTCGGAGGGCATACTATAGTATGTCGTTTTTCACGATTTCGGAGGATTTGAAAAAAAGGTGAAAATCACGCAAAAGCGAAAGGCTATAGTCCATGGTGTCGGAGAGCATACTATAGTATGTCGTTTTTAACGATTTCTGAGGATTAAAAAAAAAGGTGAAAATCACGCAAAAGCGAAAGGCTATAGTCCATGGTCTCGGACCGCATACTAGTATGTCGTTTTTCACGATTTCGGAGGATTTAAAAAAAAAAGGTGAAAATCACGCAAAAGCGAAAGGCGTGTCGGAGGGCATACTATAGTATGTCGTTTTTCACGATTTCGGAGGATTAAAAAAAAAGGTGAAAATCACGCAAAAGCGAAAGGCTATAGTCCATGGTGTCGGAGGGCATACTATAGTATGTCGTTTTTCACGATTTCGGAGGATTTGAAAAAAAGGTGAAAATCACGCAAAAGCGAAAGGCTATAGTCCATGGTGTCGGAGGGCATACTATAGTATGTCGTTTTTCACGATTTCGGAGGATTTAAAAAAAAAGGTGAAAATCACGCAAAAGCGAATGGCTATAGTCCATGGTGTCGGAGGGCATACTATAGTATGTCGTTTTTCACGATTTCGGAGGATTTGAAAAAAAGGTGAAAATCACGCAAAAGCGAAAGGCTATAGTCCATGGTGTCGGAGGGCATACTATAGTATGTCGTTTTTCACGATTTCGGAGGATTTGAAAAAAAGGTGAAAATCACGCAAAAGCGAAAGGCTATAGTCCATGGTGTCGGAGGGCATACTATAGTATGTCGTTTTTCACGATTTCGGAGGATTAAAAAAAAAGGTGAAAATCACGCAAAAGCGAAAGGCTATAGTCCATGGTCTCGGACCGCATACTAGTATGTCGTTTTTCACGATTTTGGAGGATTTAAAAAAAAAAGGTGAAAATCACGCAAAAGCGAAAGGCTATAGTCCATGGTGTCGGAGGGCATACTATAGTATCTCGTTTTTCACGATTTCGGAGGATTTAAAAAAAAAAGGTGAAAATCACGCAAAAGCGAAAGGCTATAGTCCATGGTGTCGGAGGGCATACTATAGTATGTGGTTTTTCACGATTTCGGAGGATTTAAAAAAAAAGGTGAAAATCACGCAAAAGCGAAAGGCTATAGTCCATGGTGTCGGAGGGCATACTATAGTATGTCGTTTTTCACGATTTCGGAGGATTTGAAAAAAAGGTGAAAATCACGCAAAAGCGAAAGGCTATAGTCCATGGTGTCGGAGAGCATACTATAGTATGTCGTTTTTAACGATTTCGGAGGATTAAAAAAAAAGGTGAAAATCACGCAAAAGCAAAAGGCTATAGTCCATGGTGTCGGAGGGCATACTATAGTATGTCGTTTTTCACGATTTCGGAGGATTATAAAAAAAAGGTGA
Organism: Electrona antarctica; assembly: GCF_951216825.1. NCBI lineage: Eukaryota > Metazoa > Chordata > Actinopteri > Myctophiformes > Myctophidae > Electrona > Electrona antarctica. The sequence continues at coordinate 94,600 of NW_027638549.1, forward strand.
AAATCACGCAAAAGCGAAAGGCTATAGTCCATGGTGTCGGAGGGCATACTATAGTATGTTGTTTTTCACGATTTCGGAGGATTTGAAAAAAAGGTGAAAATCACGCAAAAGCGAAAGGCTATAGTCCATGGTGTCGGAGGGCATACTATAGTATGTCGTTTTTCACGATTTCGGAGGATTTTAAAAAAAAAGGTGAAAATCACGCAAAAGCGAAAGGCTATAGTCCATGGTCTCGGACCGCATACTAGTATGTCGTTTTTCACGATTTCGGAGGATTTAAAAAAAAAAGTGAAAATCACGCAAAAGCGAAAGGCTATAGTCCATGGTGTCGGAGGGCATACTATAGTATGTGGTTTTTCACGATTTCGGAGGATTTAAAAAAAAAGGTGAAAATCACGCAAAAGCGAAAGGCTATAGTCCATGGTGTCGGAGGGCATACTATAGTATGTCGTTTTTCACGATTTCGGAGGATTTAAAAAAAAAGGTGAAAATCACGCAAAAGCGAAAGGCTATAGTCCATGGTCTCGGACCGCATACTAGTATGTCGTTTTTCACGATTTCGGAGGATTTTTTTAAAAAAAGGTGAAAATCACGCAAAAGCGAAAGGCTATAGTCCATGGTGTCGGAGGGCATACTATAGTATGTCGTTTTTCACGATTTCGGAGGATTTAAAAAAAAAGGTGAAAATCACGCAAAAGCGAAAGGCTATAGTCCATGGTCTCGGACCGCATACTAGTATGTCGTTTTTCACGATTTCGGAGGATTTTTTAAAAAAAAGGTGAAAATCACGCAAAAGCGAAAGGCTATAGTCCATGGTGTCGGAGGGCATACTATAGTATGTCGTTTTTCACGATTTCGGAGGATTTGAAAAAAAGGTGAAAATCACGCAAAAGCGAAAGGCTATAGTCCATGGTGTCGGAGGGCATACTATAGTATGTCGTTTTTCACGATTTCGGAGGATTTGAAAAAAAGGTGAAAATCACGCAAAAGCGAAAGGCTATAGTCCATGGTGTCGGAGAGCATACTATAGTATGTCGTTTTTAACGATTTCTGAGGATTAAAAAAAAAGGTGAAAATCACGCAAAAGCGAAAGGCTATAGTCCATGGTCTCGGACCGCATACTAGTATGTCGTTTTTCACGATTTCGGAGGATTTAAAAAAAAAAGGTGAAAATCACGCAAAAGCGAAAGGCGTGTCGGAGGGCATACTATAGTATGTCGTTTTTCACGATTTCGGAGGATTAAAAAAAAAGGTGAAAATCACGCAAAAGCGAAAGGCTATAGTCCATGGTGTCGGAGGGCATACTATAGTATGTCGTTTTTCACGATTTCGGAGGATTTGAAAAAAAGGTGAAAATCACGCAAAAGCGAAAGGCTATAGTCCATGGTGTCGGAGGGCATACTATAGTATGTCGTTTTTCACGATTTCGGAGGATTTAAAAAAAAAGGTGAAAATCACGCAAAAGCGAAAGGCTATAGTCCATGGTGTCGGAGGGCATACTATAGTATGTCGTTTTTCACGATTTCGGAGGATTTGAAAAAAAGGTGAAAATCACGCAAAAGCGAAAGGCTATAGTCCATGGTGTCGGAGGGCATACTATAGTATGTCGTTTTTCACGATTTCGGAGGATTTGAAAAAAAGGTGAAAATCACGCAAAAGCGAAAGGCTATAGTCCATGGTGTCGGAGGGCATACTATAGTATGTCGTTTTTCACGATTTCGGAGGATTAAAAAAAAAGGTGAAAATCACGCAAAAGCGAAAGGCTATAGTCCATGGTCTCGGACCGCATACTAGTATGTCGTTTTTCACGATTTTGGAGGATTTAAAAAAAAAAGGTGAAAATCACGCAAAAGCGAAAGGCTATAGTCCATGGTGTCGGAGGGCATACTATAGTATGTCGTTTTTCACGATTTCGGAGGATTTAAAAAAAAAAGGTGAAAATCACGCAAAAGCGAAAGGCTATAGTCCATGGTGTCGGAGGGCATACTATAGTATGTGGTTTTTCACGATTTCGGAGGATTTAAAAAAAAAGGTGAAAATCACGCAAAAGCGAAAGGCTATAGTCCATGGTGTCGGAGGGCATACTATAGTATGTCGTTTTTCACGATTTCGGAGGATTTGAAAAAAAGGTGAAAATCACGCAAAAGCGAAAGGCTATAGTCCATGGTGTCGGAGAGCATACTATAGTATGTCGTTTTTAACGATTTCGGAGGATTAAAAAAAAAGGTGAAAATCACGCAAAAGCAAAAGGCTATAGTCCATGGTGTCGGAGGGCATACTATAGTATGTCGTTTTTCACGATTTCGGAGGATTAAAAAAAAAGGTGAAAATCACGCAAAAGCGAAAGGCTATAGTCCATGGTGTCGGAGGGCATACTATAGTATGTCGTTTTTCACGATTTCGGAGGATTTGAAAAAAAGGTGAAAATCACGCAAAAGCGAAAGGCTATAGTCCATGGTGTCGGAGGGCATACTATAGTATGTCGTTTTTCACGATTTCGGAGGATTTAAAAAAAAAAGGTGAAAATCACGCAAAAGCGAAAGGCTATAGTCCATGGTCTCGGACCGCATACTAGTATGTCGTTTTTCACGATTTCGGAGGATTTAAAAAAAAAAGTGAAAATCACGCAAAAGCGAAAGGCTATAGTCCATGGTGTCGGAGGGCATACTATAGTATGTGGTTTTTCACGATTTCGGAGGATTTAAAAAAAAAGGTGAAAATCACGCAAAAGCGAAAGGCTATAGTCCATGGTGTCGGAGGGCATACTATAGTATGTCGTTTTTCACGATTTCGGAGGATTTGAAAAAAAGGTGAAAATCACGCAAAAGCGAAAGGCTATAGTCCATGGTGTCGGAGGGCATACTATAGTATGTCGTTTTTCACGATTTCGGAGGATTTAAAAAAAAAGGTGAAAATCACGCAAAAGCGAAAGGCTATAGTCCATGGTCTCGGACCGCATACTAGTATGTCGTTTTTCACGATTTCGGAGGATTTTTTAAAAAAAAGGTGAAAATCACGCAAAAGCGAAAGGCTATAGTCCATGGTGTCGGAGGGCATACTATAGTATGTCGTTTTTCACGATTTCGGAGGATTTGAAAAAAAGGTGAAAATCACGCAAAAGCGAAAGGCTATAGTCCATGGTGTCGGAGGGCATACTATAGTATGTCGTTTTTCACGATTTTGGAGGATTTGAAAAAAAGGTGAAAAGCACGCAAAAGCGAAAGGCTATAGTCCATGGTGTCGGAGGGCATACTATAGTATGTCGTTTTTCACGATTTCGGAGGATTTGAAAAAAAGGTGAAAATCACGCAAAAGCGAAAGGCTATAGTCCATGGTGTCGGAGGGCATACTATAGTATGTCGTTTTTCACGATTTCGGAGGATTTGAAAAAAAGGTGAAAATCACGCAAAAGCGAAAGGCTATAGTCCATGGTGTCGGAGGGCATACTATAGTATGTCGTTTTTCACGATTTTGGAGGATTTGAAAAAAAGGTGAAAATCACGCAAAAGCGAAAGGCTATAGTCCATGGTGTCGGAGGGCATACTATAGTATGTCGTTTTTCACGATTTCGGAGGATTTAAAAAAAAAAAGGTGAAAATCACGCAAAAGCGAAAGGCTATAGTCCATGGTGTCGGAGGGCATACTATAGTATGTCGTTTTTCACGATTTCGGAGGATTTTAAAAAAAGGTGAAAATCACGCAAAAGCGAAAGGCTATAGTCCATGGTGTCGGAGGGCATACTATAGTATGTCGTTTTTCACGATTTCGGAGGATTTGAAAAAAAGGTGAAAATCACGCAAAAGCGAAAGGCTATAGTCCATGGTGTCGGAGGGCATACTATAGTATGTCGTTTTTCACGATTTCGGAGGATTTGAAAAAAAGGTGAAAATCACGCAAAAGCGAAAGGCTATAGTCCATGGTGTCGGAGGGCATACTATAGTATGTCGTTTTTCACGATTTCGGAGGATTAAAAAAAAAGGTGAAAATCACGCAAAAGCGAAAGGCTATAGTCCATGGTGTCGGAGGGCATACTATAGTATGTCGTTTTTCACGATTTCGGAGGATTTGAAAAAAAGGTGAAAATCACGCAAAAGCGAAAGGCTATAGTCCATGGTGTCGGAGAGCATACTATAGTATGTCGTTTTTAACGATTTCGGAGGATTTAAAAAAAAAGGTGAAAATCACGCAAAAGCAAAAGGCTATAGTCCATGGTGTCGGAGGGCATACTATAGTATGTCGTTTTTCACGATTTCGGAGGATTAAAAAAAAAGGTGAAAATCACGCAAAAGCGAAAGGCTATAGTCCATGGTGTCGGAGGGCATACTATAGTATGTCGTTTTTCACGATTTCGGAGGATTTAAAAAAAAAGGTGAAAATCACGCAAAAGCGAAAGGCTATAGTCCATGGTGTCGGAGAGCATACTATAGTATGTCGTTTTTAACGATTTCGGAGGATTTAAAAAAAAAGGTGAAAATCACGCAAAAGCAAAAGGCTATAGTCCATGGTGTCGGAGGGCATACTATAGTATGTCGTTTTTCACGATTTCGGAGGATTAAAAAAAAAGGTGAAAATCACGCAAAAGCGAAAGGCTATAGTCCATGGTGTCGGAGGGCATACTATAGTATGTCGTTTTTCACGATTTCGGAGGATTTGAAAAAAAGGTGAAAATCACGCAAAAGCGAAAGGCTATAGTCCATGGTGTCGGAGGGCATACTATAGTATGTCGTTTTTCACGATTTCGGAGGATTTAAAAAAAAAGGTGAAAATCACGCAAAAGCGAAAGGCTATAGTCCATGGTGTCGGAGGGCATACTATAGTATGTCGTTTTTCACGATTTCGGAGGATTTGAAAAAAAGGTGAAAATCACGCAAAAGCGAAAGGCTATAGTCCATGGTGTCGGAGGGCATACTATAGTATGTCGTTTTTCACGATTTCGGAGGATTTGAAAAAAAGGTGAAAATCACGCAAAAGCGAAAGGCTATAGTCCATGGTGTCGGAGGGCATACTATAGTATGTCGTTTTTCACGATTTCGGAGGATTAAAAAAAAAGGTGAAAATCACGCAAAAGCGAAAGGCTATAGTCCATGGTCTCGGACCGCATACTAGTATGCCGTTTTTCACGATTTTGGAGGATTTTAAAAAAAAAGGTGAAAATCACGCAAAAGCGAAAGGCTATAGTCCATGGTGTCGGAGGGCATACTATAGTATGTCGTTTTTCACGATTTCGGAGGATTTTAAAAAAAAAGGTGAAAATCACGCAAAAGCGAAAGGCTATAGTCCATGGTGTCGGAGGGCATACTATAGTATGTGGTTTTTCACGATTTCGGAGGATTTAAAAAAAAAGGTGAAAATCACGCAAAAGCGAAAGGCTATAGTCCATGGTGTCGGAGGGCATACTATAGTATGTCGTTTTTCACGATTTCGGAGGATTTGAAAAAAAGGTGAAAATCACGCAAAAGCGAAAGGCTATAGTCCATGGTGTCGGAGAGCATACTATAGTATGTCGTTTTTAACGATTTCGGAGGATTAAAAAAAAGGTGAAAATCACGCAAAAGCGAAAGGCTATAGTCCATGGTCTCGGACCGCATACTAGTATGTCGTTTTTCACGATTTCGGAGGATTTAAAAAAAAAAGGTGAAAATCACGCAAAAGCGAAAGGCGTGTCGGAGGGCATACTATAGTATGTCGTTTTTCACGATTTCGGAGGATTAAAAAAAAAGGTGAAAATCACGCAAAAGCGAAAGGCTATAGTCCATGGTGTCGGAGGGCATACTATAGTATGTCGTTTTTCACGATTTCGGAGGATTTGAAAAAAAGGTGAAAATCACGCAAAAGCGAAAGGCTATAGTCCATGGTGTCGGAGGGCATACTATAGTATGTCGTTTTTCACGATTTCGGAGGATTTAAAAAAAAAAGGTGAAAATCACGCAAAAGCGAAAGGCTATAGTCCATGGTGTCGGAGGGCATACTATAGTATGTCGTTTTTCACGATTTCGGAGGATTTGAAAAAAAGGTGAAAATCACGCAAAAGCGAAAGGCTATAGTCCATGGTGTCGGAGGGCATACTATAGTATGTCGTTTTTCACGATTTCGGAGGATTTGAAAAAAAGGTGAAAATCACGCAAAAGCGAAAGGCTATAGTCCATGGTGTCGGAGGGCATACTATAGTATGTCGTTTTTCACGATTTCGGAGGATTAAAAAAAAGGTGAAAATCACGCAAAAGCGAAAGGCTATAGTCCATGGTCTCGGACCGCATACTAGTATGTCGTTTTTCACGATTTTGGAGGATTTAAAAAAAAAAGGTGAAAATCACGCAAAAGCGAAAGGCTATAGTCCATGGTGTCGGAGGGCATACTATAGTATGTCGTTTTTCACGATTTCGGAGGATTTAAAAAAAAAAGGTGAAAATCACGCAAAAGCGAAAGGCTATAGTCCATGGTGTCGGAGGGCATACTATAGTATGTGGTTTTTCACGATTTCGGAGGATTTAAAAAAAAAGGTGAAAATCACGCAAAAGCGAAAGGCTATAGTCCATGGTGTCGGAGGGCATACTATAGTATGTCGTTTTTCACGATTTCGGAGGATTTGAAAAAAAGGTGAAAATCACGCAAAAGCGAAAGGCTATAGTCCATGGTGTCGGAGAGCATACTAGTATGTCGTTTTTCACGATTTCGGAGGATTTGAAAAAAAGGTGAAAATCACGCAAAAGCGAAAGGCTATAGTCCATGGTGTCGGAGGGCATACTATAGTATGTCGTTTTTCACGATTTCGGAGGATTTGAAAAAAAGGTGAAAATCACGCAAAAGCGAAAGGCTATAGTCCATGGTCTCGGACCACATACTAGTATGTCGTTTTTCACGATTTCGGAGGATTTTTAAAAAAAAGGTGAAAATCACGCAAAAGCGAAAGGCTATAGTCCATGGTGTCGGAGGGCATACTATAGTATGTCGTTTTTCACGATTTCGGAGGATTTGAAAAAAAGGTGAAAATCACGCAAAAGCGAAAGGCTGTAGTCCATGGTGTCGGAGGGCATACTATAGTATGTCGTTTTTCACGATTTCGGAGGATTTGAAAAAAAGGTGAAAATCACGCAAAAGCGAAAGGCTATAGTCCATGGTGTCGGAGGGCATACTATAGTATGTCGTTTTTCACGATTTCGGAGGATTTGAAAAAAAGGTGAAAATCACGCAAAAGCGAAAGGCTGTAGTCCATGGTGTCGGAGGGCATACTATAGTATGTCGTTTTTCACGATTTCGGAGGATTTGAAAAAAAGGTGAAAATCACGCAAAAGCGAAAGGCTATAGTCCATGGTGTCGGATGGCATACTATAGTATGTCGTTTTTCACGATTTCGGAGGATTTGAAAAAAAGGTGAAAATCACGCAAAAGCGAAAGGCTATAGTCCATGGTCTCGGACCGCATACTAGTATGTCGTTTTTCACGATTTCGGAGGATTTAAAAAAAAAAGTGAAAATCACGCAAAAGCGAAAGGCTATAGTCCATGGTGTCGGAGGGCATACTATAGTATGTGGTTTTTCACGATTTCGGAGGATTTAAAAAAAAAGGTGAAAATCACGCAAAAGCGAAAGGCTATAGTCCATGGTGTCGGAGGGCATACTATAGTATGTCGTTTTTCACGATTTCGGAGGATTTGAAAAAAAGGTGAAAATCACGCAAAAGCGAAAGGCTATAGTCCATGGTGTCGGAGGGCATACTATAGTATGTCGTTTTTCACGATTTCGGAGGATTTAAAAAAAAAGGTGAAAATCACGCAAAAGCGAAAGGCTATAGTCCATGGTCTCGGACCGCATACTAGTATGTCGTTTTTCACGATTTCGGAGGATTTTTTAAAAAAAAGGTGAAAATCACGCAAAAGCGAAAGGCTATAGTCCATGGTGTCGGAGGGCATACTATAGTATGTCGTTTTTCACGATTTCGGAGGATTTGAAAAAAAGGTGAAAATCACGCAAAAGCGAAAGGCTATAGTCCATGGTGTCGGAGGGCATACTATAGTATGTCGTTTTTCACGATTTTGGAGGATTTGAAAAAAAGGTGAAAAGCACGCAAAAGCGAAAGGCTATAGTCCATGGTGTCGGAGGGCATACTATAGTATGTCGTTTTTCACGATTTCGGAGGATTTGAAAAAAAGGTGAAAATCACGCAAAAGCGAAAGGCTATAGTCCATGGTGTCGGAGGGCATACTATAGTATGTCGTTTTTCACGATTTCGGAGGATTTGAAAAAAAGGTGAAAATCACGCAAAAGCGAAAGGCTATAGTCCATGGTGTCGGAGGGCATACTATAGTATGTCGTTTTTCACGATTTTGGAGGATTTGAAAAAAAGGTGAAAATCACGCAAAAGCGAAAGGCTATAGTCCATGGTGTCGGAGGGCATACTATAGTATGTCGTTTTTCACGATTTCGGAGGATTTAAAAAAAAAAAAGGTGAAAATCACGCAAAAGCGAAAGGCTATAGTCCATGGTGTCGGAGGGCATACTATAGTATGTCGTTTTTCACGATTTCGGAGGATTTTAAAAAAAGGTGAAAATCACGCAAAAGCGAAAGGCTATAGTCCATGGTGTCGGAGGGCATACTATAGTATGTCGTTTTTCACGATTTCGGAGGATTTGAAAAAAAGGTGAAAATCACGCAAAAGCGAAAGGCTATAGTCCATGGTGTCGGAGGGCATACTATAGTATGTCGTTTTTCACGATTTCGGAGGATTTGAAAAAAAGGTGAAAATCACGCAAAAGCGAAAGGCTATAGTCCATGGTGTCGGAGGGCATACTATAGTATGTCGTTTTTCACGATTTCGGAGGATTAAAAAAAAAGGTGAAAATCACGCAAAAGCGAAAGGCTATAGTCCATGGTGTCGGAGGGCATACTATAGTATGTCGTTTTTCACGATTTCGGAGGATTTGAAAAAAAGGTGAAAATCACGCAAAAGCGAAAGGCTATAGTCCATGGTGTCGGAGAGCATACTATAGTATGTCGTTTTTAACGATTTCGGAGGATTTAAAAAAAAAGGTGAAAATCACGCAAAAGCAAAAGGCTATAGTCCATGGTGTCGGAGGGCATACTATAGTATGTCGTTTTTCACGATTTCGGAGGATTAAAAAAAAAGGTGAAAATCACGCAAAAGCGAAAGGCTATAGTCCATGGTGTCGGAGGGCATACTATAGTATGTCGTTTTTCACGATTTCGGAGGATTTAAAAAAAAAGGTGAAAATCACGCAAAAGCGAAAGGCTATAGTCCATGGTGTCGGAGAGCATACTATAGTATGTCGTTTTTAACGATTTCGGAGGATTTAAAAAAAAAGGTGAAAATCACGCAAAAGCAAAAGGCTATAGTCCATGGTGTCGGAGGGCATACTATAGTATGTCGTTTTTCACGATTTCGGAGGATTAAAAAAAAAGGTGAAAATCACGCAAAAGCGAAAGGCTATAGTCCATGGTGTCGGAGGGCATACTATAGTATGTCGTTTTTCACGATTTCGGAGGATTTGAAAAAAAGGTGAAAATCACGCAAAAGCGAAAGGCTATAGTCCATGGTGTCGGAGGGCATACTATAGTATGTCGTTTTTCACGATTTCGGAGGATTTAAAAAAAAAGGTGAAAATCACGCAAAAGCGAAAGGCTATAGTCCATGGTGTCGGAGGGCATACTATAGTATGTCGTTTTTCACGATTTCGGAGGATTTGAAAAAAAGGTGAAAATCACGCAAAAGCGAAAGGCTATAGTCCATGGTGTCGGAGGGCATACTATAGTATGTCGTTTTTCACGATTTCGGAGGATTTGAAAAAAAGGTGAAAATCACGCAAAAGCGAAAGGCTATAGTCCATGGTGTCGGAGGGCATACTATAGTATGTCGTTTTTCACGATTTCGGAGGATTAAAAAAAAAGGTGAAAATCACGCAAAAGCGAAAGGCTATAGTCCATGGTCTCGGACCGCATACTAGTATGCCGTTTTTCACGATTTTGGAGGATTTTAAAAAAAAAGGTGAAAATCACGCAAAAGCGAAAGGCTATAGTCCATGGTGTCGGAGGGCATACTATAGTATGTCGTTTTTCACGATTTCGGAGGATTTTAAAAAAAAAGGTGAAAATCACGCAAAAGCGAAAGGCTATAGTCCATGGTGTCGGAGGGCATACTATAGTATGTGGTTTTTCACGATTTCGGAGGATTTAAAAAAAAAGGTGAAAATCACGCATAAGCGAAAGGCTATAGTCCATGGTGTCGGAGGGCATACTATAGTATGTCGTTTTTCACGATTTCGGAGGATTTGAAAAAAAGGTGAAAATCACGCAAAAGCGAAAGGCTATAGTCCATGGTGTCGGAGAGCATACTATAGTATGTCGTTTTTAACGATTTCGGAGGATTAAAAAAAAGGTGAAAATCACGCAAAAGCGAAAGGCTATAGTCCATGGTCTCGGACCGCATACTAGTATGTCGTTTTTCACGATTTCGGAGGATTTAAAAAAAAAAGGTGAAAATCACGCAAAAGCGAAAGGCGTGTCGGAGGGCATACTATAGTATGTCGTTTTTCACGATTTCGGAGGATTAAAAAAAAAGGTGAAAATCACGCAAAAGCGAAAGGCTATAGTCCATGGTGTCGGAGGGCATACTATAGTATGTCGTTTTTCACGATTTCGGAGGATTTGAAAAAAAGGTGAAAATCACGCAAAAGCGAAAGGCTATAGTCCATGGTGTCGGAGGGCATACTATAGTATGTCGTTTTTCACGATTTCGGAGGATTTAAAAAAAAAAGGTGAAAATCACGCAAAAGCGAAAGGCTATAGTCCATGGTGTCGGAGGGCATACTATAGTATGTCGTTTTTCACGATTTCGGAGGATTTGAAAAAAAGGTGAAAATCACGCAAAAGCGAAAGGCTATAGTCCATGGTGTCGGAGGGCATACTATAGTATGTCGTTTTTCACGATTTCGGAGGATTTGAAAAAAAGGTGAAAATCACGCAAAAGCGAAAGGCTATAGTCCATGGTGTCGGAGGGCATACTATAGTATGTCGTTTTTCACGATTTCGGAGGATTAAAAAAAAGGTGAAAATCACGCAAAAGCGAAAGGCTATAGTCCATGGTCTCGGACCGCATACTAGTATGTCGTTTTTCACGATTTTGGAGGATTTAAAAAAAAAAGGTGAAAATCACGCAAAAGCGAAAGGCTATAGTCCATGGTGTCGGAGGGCATACTATAGTATGTCGTTTTTCACGATTTCGGAGGATTTAAAAAAAAAAGGTGAAAATCACGCAAAAGCGAAAGGCTATAGTCCATGGTGTCGGAGGGCATACTATAGTATGTGGTTTTTCACGATTTCGGAGGATTTAAAAAAAAAGGTGAAAATCACGCAAAAGCGAAAGGCTATAGTCCATGGTGTCGGAGGGCATACTATAGTATGTCGTTTTTCACGATTTCGGAGGATTTGAAAAAAAGGTGAAAATCACGCAAAAGCGAAAGGCTATAGTCCATGGTGTCGGAGAGCATACTAGTATGTCGTTTTTCACGATTTCGGAGGATTTGAAAAAAAGGTGAAAATCACGCAAAAGCGAAAGGCTATAGTCCATGGTGTCGGAGGGCATACTATAGTATGTCGTTTTTCACGATTTCGGAGGATTTGAAAAAAAGGTGAAAATCACGCAAAAGCGAAAGGCTATAGTCCATGGTCTCGGACCACATACTAGTATGTCGTTTTTCACGATTTCGGAGGATTTTTAAAAAAAAGGTGAAAATCACGCAAAAGCGAAAGGCTATAGTCCATGGTGTCGGAGGGCATACTATAGTATGTCGTTTTTCACGATTTCGGAGGATTTGAAAAAAAGGTGAAAATCACGCAAAAGCGAAAGGCTGTAGTCCATGGTGTCGGAGGGCATACTATAGTATGTCGTTTTTCACGATTTCGGAGGATTTGAAAAAAAGGTGAAAATCACGCAAAAGCGAAAGGCTATAGTCCATGGTGTCGGAGGGCATACTATAGTATGTCGTTTTTCACGATTTCGGAGGATTTGAAAAAAAGGTGAAAATCACGCAAAAGCGAAAGGCTGTAGTCCATGGTGTCGGAGGGCATACTATAGTATGTCGTTTTTCACGATTTCGGAGGATTTGAAAAAAAGGTGAAAATCACGCAAAAGCGAAAGGCTATAGTCCATGGTGTCGGATGGCATACTATAGTATGTCGTTTTTCACGATTTCGGAGGATTTGAAAAAAAGGTGAAAATCACGCAAAAGCGAAAGGCTATAGTCCATGGTGTCGGAGGGCATACTATAGTATGTCGTTTTTCACGATTTCGGAGGATTTGAAAAAAAGGTGAAAATCACGCAAAAGCGAAAGGCGTGTCGGAGGGCATACTATAGTATGTCGTTTTTCACGATTTCGGAGGATTTAAAAAAAAAGGTGAAAATCACGCAAAAGCGAAAGGCTATAGTCCATGGTCTCGGACTGCATACTAGTATGTCGTTTTTCACGATTTCGGAGGATTTTTAAAAAAAAGGTGAAAATCACGCAAAAGCGAAAGGCTATAGTCCATGGTGTCGGAGGGCATACTATAGTATGTCGTTTTTCACGATTTCGGAGGATTTGAAAAAAAGGTGAAAATCACGCAAAAGCGAAAGGCTATAGTCCATGGTGTCGGAGGGCATACTATAGTATGTCGTTTTTCACGATTTCGGAGGATTTGAAAAAAAGGTGAAAATCACGCAAAAGCGAAAGGCTATAGTCCATGGTGTCGGAGGGCATACTATAGTATGTCGTTTTTCACGATTTCGGAGGATTTGAAAAAAAGGTGAAAATCACGCAAAAGCGAAAGGCTATAGTCCATGGTGTCGGAGGGCATACTATAGTATGTCGTTTTTCACGATTTTGGAGGATTTGAAAAAAAGGTGAAAATCACGCAAAAGCGAAAGGCTATAGTCCATGGTGTCGGAGGGCATACTATAGTATGTCGTTTTTCACGATTTCGGAGGATTTTAAAAAAAGGTGAAAATCACGCAAAAGCGAAAGGCTATAGTCCATGGTGTCGGAGGGCATACTATAGTATGTCGTTTTTCACGATTTCGGAGGATTTGAAAAAAAGGTGAAAATAACGCAAAAGCGAAAGGCTATAGTCCATGGTGTCGGAGGGCATACTATAGTATGTCGTTTTTCACGATTTCGGAGGATTAAAAAAAAAGGTGAAAATCACGCAAAAGCGAAAGGCTATAGTCCATGGTGTCGGAGGGCATACTATAGTATGTCGTTTTTCACGATTTCGGAGGATTTGAAAAAAAAGTGAAAATCACGCAAAAGCGAAAGGCTATAGTCCATGGTGTCGGAGGGCATACTATAGTATGTCGTTTTTCACGATTTCGGAGGATTTGAAAAAAAGGTGAAAATCACGCAAAAGCGAAAGGCTATAGTCCATGGTGTCGGAAGGCATACTATAGTATGTCGTTTTTCACGATTTCGGAGGATTAAAAAAAAAGGTGAAAATCACGCAAAAGCGAAAGGCTATAGTCCATGGTGTCGGAGGGCATACTATAGTATGTCGTTTTTCACGATTTCGGAGGATTTGAAAAAAAGGTGAAAATCACGCAAAAGCGAAAGGCTATAGTCCATGGTGTCGGAGAGCATACTATAGTATGTCGTTTTTAACGATTTCGGAGGATTTAAAAAAAAAGGTGAAAATCACGCAAAAGCAAAAGGCTATAGTCCATGGTGTCGGAGGGCATACTATAGTATGTCGTTTTTCACGATTTCGGAGGATTAAAAAAAAAGGTGAAAATCACGCAAAAGCGAAAGGCTATAGTCCATGGTGTCGGAGGGCATACTATAGTATGTCGTTTTTCACGATTTCGGAGGATTTAAAAAAAAAGGTGAAAATCACGCAAAAGCGAAAGGCTATAGTCCATGGTGTCGGAGAGCATACTATAGTATGTCGTTTTTAACGATTTCGGAGGATTTAAAAAAAAAGGTGAAAATCACGCAAAAGCAAAAGGCTATAGTCCATGGTGTCGGAGGGCATACTATAGTATGTCGTTTTTCACGATTTCGGAGGATTAAAAAAAAAGGTGAAAATCACGCAAAAGCGAAAGGCTATAGTCCATGGTGTCGGAGGGCATACTATAGTATGTCGTTTTTCACGATTTCGGAGGATTTGAAAAAAAGGTGAAAATCACGCAAAAGCGAAAGGCTATAGTCCATGGTGTCGGAGGGCATACTATAGTATGTCGTTTTTCACGATTTCGGAGGATTTAAAAAAAAAGGTGAAAATCACGCAAAAGCGAAAGGCTATAGTCCATGGTGTCGGAGGGCATACTATAGTATGTCGTTTTTCACGATTTCGGAGGATTTGAAAAAAAGGTGAAAATCACGCAAAAGCGAAAGGCTATAGTCCATGGTGTCGGAGGGCATACTATAGTATGTCGTTTTTCACGATTTCGGAGGATTTGAAAAAAAGGTGAAAATCACGCAAAAGCGAAAGGCTATAGTCCATGGTGTCGGAGGGCATACTATAGTATGTCGTTTTTCACGATTTCGGAGGATTAAAAAAAAAGGTGAAAATCACGCAAAAGCGAAAGGCTATAGTCCATGGTCTCGGACCGCATACTAGTATGCCGTTTTTCACGATTTTGGAGGATTTTAAAAAAAAAGGTGAAAATCACGCAAAAGCGAAAGGCTATAGTCCATGGTGTCGGAGGGCATACTATAGTATGTCGTTTTTCACGATTTCGGAGGATTTTAAAAAAAAAGGTGAAAATCACGCAAAAGCGAAAGGCTATAGTCCATGGTGTCGGAGGGCATACTATAGTATGTGGTTTTTCACGATTTCGGAGGATTTAAAAAAAAAGGTGAAAATCACGCAAAAGCGAAAGGCTATAGTCCATGGTGTCGGAGGGCATACTATAGTATGTCGTTTTTCACGATTTCGGAGGATTTGAAAAAAAGGTGAAAATCACGCAAAAGCGAAAGGCTATAGTCCATGGTGTCGGAGAGCATACTATAGTATGTCGTTTTTAACGATTTCGGAGGATTAAAAAAAAAGGTGAAAATCACGCAAAAGCGAAAGGCTATAGTCCATGGTCTCGGACCGCATACTAGTATGTCGTTTTTCACGATTTCGGAGGATTTAAAAAAAAAAGGTGAAAATCACGCAAAAGCGAAAGGCGTGTCGGAGGGCATACTATAGTATGTCGTTTTTCACGATTTCGGAGGATTAAAAAAAAAGGTGAAAATCACGCAAAAGCGAAAGGCTATAGTCCATGGTGTCGGAGGGCATACTATAGTATGTCGTTTTTCACGATTTCGGAGGATTTGAAAAAAAGGTGAAAATCACGCAAAAGCGAAAGGCTATAGTCCATGGTGTCGGAGGGCATACTATAGTATGTCGTTTTTCACGATTTCGGAGGATTTAAAAAAAAAAGGTGAAAATCACGCAAAAGCGAAAGGCTATAGTCCATGGTGTCGGAGGGCATACTATAGTATGTCGTTTTTCACGATTTCGGAGGATTTGAAAAAAAGGTGAAAATCACGCAAAAGCGAAAGGCTATAGTCCATGGTGTCGGAGGGCATACTATAGTATGTCGTTTTTCACGATTTCGGAGGATTTGAAAAAAAGGTGAAAATCACGCAAAAGCGAAAGGCTATAGTCCATGGTGTCGGAGGGCATACTATAGTATGTCGTTTTTCACGATTTCGGAGGATTAAAAAAAAGGTGAAAATCACGCAAAAGCGAAAGGCTATAGTCCATGGTCTCGGACCGCATACTAGTATGTCGTTTTTCACGATTTTGGAGGATTTAAAAAAAAAAGGTGAAAATCACGCAAAAGCGAAAGGCTATAGTCCATGGTGTCGGAGGGCATACTATAGTATGTCGTTTTTCACGATTTCGGAGGATTTAAAAAAAAAAGGTGAAAATCACGCAAAAGCGAAAGGCTATAGTCCATGGTGTCGGAGGGCATACTATAGTATGTGGTTTTTCACGATTTCGGAGGATTTAAAAAAAAAGGTGAAAATCACGCAAAAGCGAAAGGCTATAGTCCATGGTGTCGGAGGGCATACTATAGTATGTCGTTTTTCACGATTTCGGAGGATTTGAAAAAAAGGTGAAAATCACGCAAAAGCGAAAGGCTATAGTCCATGGTGTCGGAGAGCATACTAGTATGTCGTTTTTCACGATTTCGGAGGATTTGAAAAAAAGGTGAAAATCACGCAAAAGCGAAAGGCTATAGTCCATGGTGTCGGAGGGCATACTATAGTATGTCGTTTTTCACGATTTCGGAGGATTTGAAAAAAAGGTGAAAATCACGCAAAAGCGAAAGGCTATAGTCCATGGTCTCGGACCACATACTAGTATGTCGTTTTTCACGATTTCGGAGGATTTTAAAAAAAAGGTGAAAATCACGCAAAAGCGAAAGGCTATAGTCCATGGTGTCGGAGGGCATACTATAGTATGTCGTTTTTCACGATTTCGGAGGATTTGAAAAAAAGGTGAAAATCACGCAAAAGCGAAAGGCTGTAGTCCATGGTGTCGGAGGGCATACTATAGTATGTCGTTTTTCACGATTTCGGAGGATTTGAAAAAAAGGTGAAAATCACGCAAAAGCGAAAGGCTATAGTCCATGGTGTCGGAGGGCATACTATAGTATGTCGTTTTTCACGATTTCGGAGGATTTGAAAAAAAGGTGAAAATCACGCAAAAGCGAAAGGCTGTAGTCCATGGTGTCGGAGGGCATACTATAGTATGTCGTTTTTCACGATTTCGGAGGATTTGAAAAAAAGGTGAAAATCACGCAAAAGCGAAAGGCTATAGTCCATGGTGTCGGAGGGCATACTATAGTATGTCGTTTTTCACGATTTCGGAGGATTTGAAAAAAAGGTGAAAATCACG
>NW_027638548.1:0-4000 GCF_951216825.1 Electrona antarctica
ACAAGGTACGTTTCCAAACGCACTGTCCTTCTTTTTTTGTCTGTGAAGAAGAGGACGCCGGCCACACCCACACCAAACGCACTGTCCTTTTTTTCCTTCTGTGAAGACGACACACCCACGTATAGCCTCTCTCTCTCTCTCTCCCTCTCCCTCTCTCTCTCTCTCTCTGTCTGTGACCATTTGGCTCAACTCTCTAGGGCTGTGTCACGATCCGTGGCGCGGCGGTCAGAGTACTCGACACGATGCCAGTACTTGAGGTAATCTGACCAGGAGGTCACAGAGTACACTGTGACCTCCTGGTCAAATTACTCAATTTACTCGAGTTGAAGTTATGGCTCCGTCAAAGTCCTATAAATATATGCTTTTAAAGTTTCCAAAAGTTGACCTATAAAAAAGTATGTATACTGTAAGTATTCAGAATTACAAATTACAAAGTATGATTACATTTTTTTTGTGTTCAATTTTAACATTCTTCCCCCCAAAAAAAATATTTTCCAGAAATTGTCAAACATAGTAATATAATATCATATAATAAATAATAATATAATAATAATAATAATATCTATTTTCTCTATATTTGAAATTGGGCTTAAGTGGTTATTTCATGTACTCCCCCCCCCCCCCCCCCCCCCCCCCCCCCCATCAGTCAAAGGTACAATATTTCATAGTCATTGAAATGTAGTAGAGTGGAAGTGAAAGTATATGCAAAAACACCCACGTCAACTACAGATCTACTCAAATGACTTGTACGCACAGCACTCCAGGAAAATGTATTCCGTTACTGTCTGCTCACCAGACGCTCCCTCTCTCTCTCTCTCTGTCTCTCTCTGTCTCTCTCTGTCTCTCTCTCTCTCTCTCTCTCTCTCTGTCTCTCTCCCTCTCTCTCTCCCTCTCTCTCCCTGTGTGACTACATTTGGATGGTCTCTGTAGAGCTGTATATCACGAGTGGTGTGGGTTCCAGTGTCAGTCTGGCAGCGTGTGGAGTCAGAGGCACACCGTCATGGGCAGAGAGAGATTCTTCCATGAGGTGCTGTTGAGCAGTACAGTATGTGCATGAGGCACATGGTGGTCATGCATCTGTTGCATAATGTGCTCACACAACTTTTTATATCCTATCTCAGGCACCATGCAAATAATTAGCGATGAACGATTAATCGGTAGCATGATCGGAATAGGCCATATTATCAGCCATAAAAATGCCATATCGGTATCGGAACGGTCTCAAAATAATACAGATTATTTAATCGGTTTTTTTTTTTTTTAAACTCTTTATTTTTGAATTTTTGAATATGCAAGAGACACAAAAGACAAACAAGGCATACATTAAAACAAAAACATCAACAGAAGAAACAGAATAATAATAAAAAACAAAACAAACAAACAAACAAACAAACAAACAAATGAGGTCACGGGATGTACAGCAACAAGCAACAACAATACATATTACAGACTTGGATTTATTGACAACCGAAAAGACACAGCCCATATTCACTCCATATCCGCCCCCCCAGCTAAATACTCTATCCATTTCTCCCATCTTCTTTCACCCAGCTCTTTTTGCAGTCTCAGAGAATAGGTCATCTGTTCTAGGAGATGTAGTTGTTTCACAATGTTGATAAATAGGTCAGCAGTAGGACAATTCTTTTGTAACCAATTTCTTGTAATAGCTTTTTTGCTTGCTACAAGTAAAATCTTAAGTAAGTAGGAGTCATCCTGATTTAGCCCATCTGGGAGTTGTCCTAGGTACAAAGATGTGAATGTATCATCTATTCCAAAACCCATAATGTTTGAGATAAGTGTTGTCACTTCCTTCCAAAATGGTTGAATTACAGGACAAGACCAAAAGACATGTGCATGATCAACCACTGTATCTCCACATTCTCTCCAACAGTCCATATGGTTGCCAGTCTGTTTGGACTTCTGTTTTGGAGTAATAAAGAAGCGAATCTGGTTTTTCCAACAAAAGTCTCTCCAAATCAAGGAATTAGTGGTCGTTGATTGCGTTTTCCATGTATTCATCCATACTTCATCACTTATATCAATGCCCATCTCTTTTTCCCATCTCTCTTTCACATACATTGTAGAATCCTTTTTCAACGACATAAGTCCATTATATAGTTTACTCACAAGACCCCTATTACTTCCTGAGCCATAAGCATTTGTAAATATAGTGATTAGACTTGTTGTAATACCTGGAGTAGACCCTTTTACCTTTTTACCAAAATAATCCCTTACCTGCAAGTATCTAAAAAAGTCCTGGTTAGCCAACCCATATTTCTGCTTTAAGTTTTCAAAACTATCAATATCTCCATTTCTTATCATAGTACATATAGAGGTGATGCCATTGTGGTGCCATTGTTTGTACCTATTGTCTAATACTGCTGGTATGAAGTCAGGGTCATATGCTGGCCATCTTAAAAGTTTTGCCTCCCTCTGAAGATGGAAGCGTTTAACAACTTCCAGCCATATTTTGAACGATAAATTTACCCACTGACTCCTCGTCTGAAACAGTCCTTTCTCTCTGTCAGTGCAACCCAATAGTGACTGTATTGGTATATCCATCAGGGATAACTCTATGCTTTTCCATTTTGCAATGTAGGGTCGGTTACACCAATATACCAAGGGTCTTAGCTGAGCTGCTAGATAATAGTCCCTTAAAGATGGGAGAGACATGCCTCCTCTCTCTCGGGGCAGTTGTAAGGTAGAAAATTTCACCCTTGGCCTTTTTTTATCCCAAATAAAACGTGAGATATGTTTATTCCATTCCCTGAATTGTTTTAAAGGTATTTCCACTGGCAGTGACAAAAAAAGGTATAGTAATCTGGGTAAAATTACCATTTTGACTGCTCTTATTCTGCCACCTAAATCGAGAGGAAGCACGCTCCACCTGCCAAGATCATCATACATTTTTTCCGTTGCACCTTTGTAATTTACGTCAAACAATTGCGACAGGTCCTTGGGCAAATTCACACCTAGATATTTAATATGAGATGAATACCAATTAAAATTGTATTTTGTTATGTTTTCTTGTGTAGGATTGTAATTGAATGTCAATACCTGGGTTTTATTTACATTAAGGGCATACCCTGAGTAAGAACCATATGTTTCCAATATTTCCATCAGTGTAGGTAGCCCCGAACCTGGGTCCATGATTGTGACAAGGACATCATCAGCATACAACCCGATTTTATATTCTTCTCCACCTATGGATATCCCCTTTAATCTTATTTCCTCTCTAATTGCTTGGGCCAGCGGCTCGATGAAAAGATTGAAGAGGCTCGGGCTGCTTGGGCAGCCCTGACGGCATCCACGTTCCAGGGCTATGGGATCGGAAAGACTACCATTTATTTTTATCCTTGCTGTAGGGGAAGAATAGAGTGCTTGAATGCGTTGTATAAAACCCTCACAAAAACCAAATCTGTGCATTACTAAGTAGAGGAAGCCCCAATCCACGCTGTCGAAGGCAGCCCTAGCATCCAGACTGATTACGATAGCGCTGGATTTTTCATTATTAATCTGCTCAATAACATGTAAAGCCCTCCTTATATTATCTTGGGTTTGCCTGGTTTTCAAAAAACCCGATTGGTCCTCATCGATGAGAAATGTCATTGCCTCCTCCATCCTCCTTGTTAAAATTGAGGTATATAGCTTATAATCTGTGTTTAACACACTTATGGGTCTATAATTCCCACATTCCGTTTTATCCTTTCCTTCCTTGGGGATAACAGATATAAAGGCTTCATTCCATGATGGTGGAAGATGACTTTCCTTTAACGTGAAATTAAAACACTTCTGCAGTAGGGGGAGTAAGTGTTCCCTCATAGCCTTATACCACTCAGGCGGAAATCCATCAGTGCCAGGGGATTTATTGGAGTTTAGGCTAGAAATGGCTTCATCTATTTCTTCTTGTGTTATTGGTGAAATTAGTTTTTTATTCATCATTGTGTCAATTGAGGGGAGGTCTAGTGATTCCAAAAAATCAACAATTGTTTGTTTATCT
>NW_027638547.1:5000-15000 GCF_951216825.1 Electrona antarctica
GGTCTGAGTTCACCGGTTCCCTCCTCCTACCTCCATCTGGTCTGAGTTCACCAGTTCCCTCCTCCTGCCTCCATCTGGTCTGAGTTCACCATTTCCCTCCTCCTGCCTCCATCTGGTCTGAGTTCACCATTTCCCTCCTCCTGCCTCCATCTGGTCTGAGTTCACCAGTTCCCTCCTCCTACCTCCATCTGGTCTGAGTTCACCGGTTCCCTCCTCCTACCTCCATCTGGTCTGAGTTCACCATTTCCCTCCTCCTGCCTCCATCTGGTCTGAGTTCACCAGTTCCCTCCTCCTACCTCCATCTGGTCTGAGTTCACCGGTTCCCTCCTCCTACCTCCATCTGGTCTCTCTCAGGCAGAAACCATGAACAGGAAGCAGCGGGACAACAATCTGATATCTCCATAATCATTTAGAGTTGTAGTCCTTTTAAAGTTGTAGTCCTGTTAGAGTAGGTTGTGTTTACATTAGAGTTGTAGTCCTGTTAGGTTGTGTTTACATTAGAGTTGTAGTTCTGTTAGGTTGTGTTTACATTAGAGTTGTAGTCCTGTTAGGTTGTATTTACATTAAAGTTGTAGTCCTGTTAGGTTGTGTTTACATTAGAGTTGTAGTCCTGTTAGGTTGTGTTTACATTAGAGTTGTAGTCCTGTTAGGTTGTGTTTACATTAGAGTTGTAGTCCTGTTAGGTTGTGTTTACATTAGAGTTGTAGTCCTGTTAGGTTGTGTTTACATTAGAGTTGTAGTCCTGTTAGGTTGTGTTTACATTAGAGTTGTAGTCCTGTTAGGTTGTGTTTACATTAGAGTTGTAGTCCTGTTAGGTTGTGTTTACATTAGAGTTGTAGTTTTGTTAGGTTGTGTTTACATTAGAGTTGTAGTCCTGTTAGGTTGTGTTTACATTAGAGTTGTAGTCCTGTTAGGTTGTGTTTACATTAGAGTTGTAGTCCTGTTAGGTTGTGTTTACATTAGAGTTGTAGTCCTGTTAGGTTGTGTTTACATTAGAGTTGTAGTTCTGTTAAGTTGTGTTTACATTAGAGTTGTAGTCCTGTTAGGTTGTGTTTACATTAGAGTTGTAGTTCTGTTAAGTTGTGTTTACATTAGAGTTGTAGTCCGTTAGGTTGTATTTACATTAAAGTTGTAGTCCTGTTAGGTTGTGTTTACATTAGAGTTGTAGTTCTGTTAGGTTGTGTTTACATTAGAGTTGTAGTCCTGTTAGGTTGTGTTTACATTAGAGTTGTAGTCCTGTTAGGTTGTGTTTACATTAGAGTTGTAGTCCTGTTAGGTTGTGTTTACATTAGAGTTGTAGTCCTGTTAGGTTGTGTTTACATTAGAGTTGTAGTCCTGTTAGGTTGTGTTTACATTAGAGTTGTAGTCCTGTTAGGTTGTGTTTACATTAGAGTTGTAGTCCTGTTAGGTTGTGTTTACATTAGAGTTGTAGTCCTGTTAGGTTGTGTTTACATTAGAGTTGTAGTCCTGTTAGGTTGTGTTTACATTAGAGTTGTAGTCCTGTTAGGTTGTGTTTACATTAGAGTTGTAGTCCTGTTAGGTTGTGTTTACATTAGAGTTGTAGTCCTGTTAGGTTGTGTTTACATTAGAGTTGTAGTCCTGTTAGGTTGTGTTTACATTAGAGTTGTAGTCCTGTTAGGTTGTGTTTACATTAGAGTTGTAGTCCTGTTAGGTTGTGTTTACATTAGAGTTGTAGTTCTGTTAGGTTGTGTTTACATTAGAGTTGTAGTCCTGTTAGGTTGTGTTTACATTAGAGTTGTAGTTCTGTTAGGTTGTGTTTACATTAGAGTTGTAGTCCTGTTAGGTTGTGTTTACATTAGAGTTGTAGTTCTGTTAGGTTGTGTTTACATTAGAGTTGTACTCCTGTTAGGTTGTGTTTACATTAGAGTTGTAGTTCTGTTAGGTTGTGTTTACATTAGAGTTGTAGTCCTGTTAGGTTGTGTTTACATTAGAGTTGTAGTCCTGTTAGGTTGTGTTTACATTAGAGTTGTAGTCCTGTTAGGTTGTGTTTACATTAGAGTTGTAGTTCTGTTAGGTTGTGTTTACATTAGAGTTGTAGTCCTGTTAGGTTGTATTTACATTAAAGTTGTAGTCCTGTTAGGTTGTGTTTACATTAGAGTTGTAGTTCTGTTAGGTTGTGTTTTACATTAGAGTTGTAGTCCTGTTAGAGTTGTAGTCCTGTTAGGTTGTGTTTACATTAGAGTTGTAGTCCTGTTAGGTTGTGTTTACATTAGAGTTGTAGTCCTGTTAGGTTGTGTTTACATTAGAGTTGTAGTCCTGTTAGGTTGTGTTTACATTAGAGTTGTAGTCCTGTTAGGTTGTGTTTACATTAGAGTTGTAGTCCTGTTAGGTTGTGTTTACATTAGAGTTGTAGTCCTGTTAGGTTGTGTTTACATTAGAGTTGTAGTCCTGTTAGGTTGTGTTTACATTAGAGTTGTAATCCTGTTAGGTTGTGTTTTACATTAGAGTTGTAGTCCTGTTAGGTTGTGTTTACATTAGAGTTGTAGTCCTGTTAGGTTGTGTTTACATTAGAGTTGTAATCCTGTTAGGTTGTGTTTACATTAGAGTTGTAGTCCTGTTAGGTTGTGTTTACATTAGAGTTGTAGTCCTGTTAGGTTGTGTTTACATTAGAGTTGTAGTCCTGTTAGGTTGTGTTTACATTAGAGTTGTAGTCCTGTTAGGTTGTGTTTTACATTAGAGTTGTAGTCCTGTTAGGTTGTGTTTACATTAGAGTTGTAGTCCTGTTAGGTTGTGTTTACATTAGAGTTGTAGTCCTGTTAGGTTGTGTTTACATTAGAGTTGTAGTCCTGTTAGGTTGTGTTTACATTAGAGTTGTAATCCTGTTAGGTTGTGTTTTACATTAGAGTTGTAGTCCTGTTAGGTTGTGTTTACATTAGAGTTGTAGTCCTGTTAGGTTGTGTTTACATTAGAGTTGTAATCCTGTTAGGTTGTGTTTACATTAGAGTTGTAGTCCTGTTAGGTTGTGTTTACATTAGAGTTGTAGTCCTGTTAGGTTGTGTTTTACATTAGAGTTGTAGTCCTGTTAGGTTGTGTTTACATTAGAGTTGTAGTCCTGTTAGGTTGTGTTTTACATTAGAGTTGTAGTCCTGTTAGGTTGTGTTTACATTAGAGTTGTAGTCCTGTTAGGTTGTGTTTACATTAGAGTTGTAATCCTGTTAGGTTGTGTTTACATTAGAGTTGTAGTCCTGTTAGGTTGTGTTTACATTAGAGTTGTAGTCCTGTTAGGTTGTGTTTACATTAGAGTTGTAGTCCTGTTAGGTTGTGTTTACATTAGAGTTGTAGTCCTGTTAGGTTGTGTTTACATTAGAGTTGTAGTCCTGTTAGGTTGTGTTTACATTAGAGTTGTAATCCTGTTAGGTTGTGTTTACATTAGAGTTGTAGTCCTGTTAGGTTGTGTTTACATTAGAGTTGTAGTCCTGTTAGGTTGTGTTTTACATTAGAGTTGTAGTCCTGTTAGGTTGTGTTTACATTAGAGTTGTAATCCTGTTAGGTTGTGTTTACATTAGAGTTGTAGTCCTGTTAGGTTGTGTTTACATTAGAGTTGTAGTCCTGTTAGGTTGTGTTTACATTAGAGTTGTAGTCCTGTTAGGTTGTGTTTACATTAGAGTTGTAATCCTGTTAGGTTGTGTTTACATTAGAGTTGTAGTCCTGTTAGGTTGTGTTTACATTAGAGTTGTAGTCCTGTTAGGTTGTGTTTTACATTAGAGTTGTAGTCCTGTTAGGTTGTGTTTACATTAGAGTTGTAGTCCTGTTAGGTTGTGTTTTACATTAGAGTTGTAGTCCTGTTAGGTTGTGTTTACATTAGAGTTGTAGTCCTGTTAGGTTGTGTTTTACATTAGAGTTGTAGTCCTGTTAGGTTGTGTTTACATTAGAGTTGTAGTCCTGTTAGGTTGTGTTTACATTAGAGTTGTAGTCCTGTTAGGTTGTGTTTACATTAGAGTTGTAGTCCTGTTAGAGTTGTGTTTACATTAGAGTTGTAGTTCTGTTAGGTTGTGTTTACATTAGAGTTGTAGTCCTGTTAGGTTGTGTTTACATTAGAGTTGTAGTCCTGTTAGGTTGTGTTTACATTAGAGTTGTAGTCCTGTTAGGTTGTGTTTACATTAGAGTTGTAGTCCTGTTAGGTTGTGTTTACATTAGAGTTGTAGTCCTGTTAGGTTGTGTTTACATTAGAGTTGTAGTCCTGTTAGGTTGTATTTACATTAAAGTTGTAGTCCTGTTAGGTTGTGTTTACATTAGAGTTGTAGTTCTGTTAGGTTGTGTTTTACATTAGAGTTGTAGTCCTGTTAGAGTTGTAGTCCTGTTAGGTTGTGTTTACATTAGAGTTGTAGTCCTGTTAGGTTGTGTTTACATTAGAGTTGTAGTCCTGTTAGGTTGTGTTTACATTAGAGTTGTAGTTCTGTTAGGTTGTGTTTACATTAGAGTTGTAGTCCTGTTAGAGTTGTGTTTACATTAGAGTTGTAGTTCTGTTAGGTTGTGTTTACATTAGAGTTGTAGTCCTGTTAGGTTGTGTTTACATTAGAGTTGTAGTCCTGTTAGAGTTGTAGTCCTGTTAGGTTGTGTTTACATTAGAGTTGTAGTCCTGTTAGGTTGTGTTTACATTAGAGTTGTAGTCCTGTTAGGTTGTGTTTACATTAGAGTTGTAGTCCTGTTAGGTTGTGTTTACATTAGAGTTGTAGTCCTGTTAGGTTGTGTTTACATTAGAGTTGTAGTCCTGTTAGGTTGTGTTTACATTAGAGTTGTAGTCCTGTTAGGTTGTGTTTACATTAGAGTTGTAGTCCTGTTAGGTTGTGTTTACATTAGAGTTGTAGTCCTGTTAGGTTGTGTTTACATTAGAGTTGTAGTCCTGTTAGGTTGTGTTTACATTAGAGTTGTAGTCCTGTTAGGTTGTGTTTACATTAGAGTTGTAGTTCTGTTAGGTTGTGTTTACATTAGAGTTGTAGTCCTGTTAGGTTGTGTTTACATTAGAGTTGTAGTTCTGTTAGGTTGTGTTTACATTAGAGTTGTAGTCCTGTTAGGTTGTGTTTACATTAGAGTTGTAGTTCTGTTAGGTTGTGTTTACATTAGAGTTGTACTCCTGTTAGGTTGTGTTTACATTAGAGTTGTAGTTCTGTTAGGTTGTGTTTACATTAGAGTTGTAGTCCTGTTAGGTTGTGTTTACATTAGAGTTGTAGTCCTGTTAGGTTGTGTTTACATTAGAGTTGTAGTCCTGTTAGGTTGTGTTTACATTAGAGTTGTAGTTCTGTTAGGTTGTGTTTACATTAGAGTTGTAGTCCTGTTAGGTTGTATTTACATTAAAGTTGTAGTCCTGTTAGGTTGTGTTTACATTAGAGTTGTAGTTCTGTTAGGTTGTGTTTTACATTAGAGTTGTAGTCCTGTTAGAGTTGTAGTCCTGTTAGGTTGTGTTTACATTAGAGTTGTAGTCCTGTTAGGTTGTGTTTACATTAGAGTTGTAGTCCTGTTAGGTTGTGTTTACATTAGAGTTGTAGTCCTGTTAGGTTGTGTTTACATTAGAGTTGTAGTCCTGTTAGGTTGTGTTTACATTAGAGTTGTAGTCCTGTTAGGTTGTGTTTACATTAGAGTTGTAGTCCTGTTAGGTTGTGTTTACATTAGAGTTGTAGTCCTGTTAGGTTGTGTTTACATTAGAGTTGTAATCCTGTTAGGTTGTGTTTTACATTAGAGTTGTAGTCCTGTTAGGTTGTGTTTACATTAGAGTTGTAGTCCTGTTAGGTTGTGTTTACATTAGAGTTGTAATCCTGTTAGGTTGTGTTTACATTAGAGTTGTAGTCCTGTTAGGTTGTGTTTACATTAGAGTTGTAGTCCTGTTAGGTTGTGTTTACATTAGAGTTGTAGTCCTGTTAGGTTGTGTTTACATTAGAGTTGTAGTCCTGTTAGGTTGTGTTTTACATTAGAGTTGTAGTCCTGTTAGGTTGTGTTTACATTAGAGTTGTAGTCCTGTTAGGTTGTGTTTACATTAGAGTTGTAGTCCTGTTAGGTTGTGTTTACATTAGAGTTGTAGTCCTGTTAGGTTGTGTTTACATTAGAGTTGTAATCCTGTTAGGTTGTGTTTTACATTAGAGTTGTAGTCCTGTTAGGTTGTGTTTACATTAGAGTTGTAGTCCTGTTAGGTTGTGTTTACATTAGAGTTGTAATCCTGTTAGGTTGTGTTTACATTAGAGTTGTAGTCCTGTTAGGTTGTGTTTACATTAGAGTTGTAGTCCTGTTAGGTTGTGTTTTACATTAGAGTTGTAGTCCTGTTAGGTTGTGTTTACATTAGAGTTGTAGTCCTGTTAGGTTGTGTTTTACATTAGAGTTGTAGTCCTGTTAGGTTGTGTTTACATTAGAGTTGTAGTCCTGTTAGGTTGTGTTTTACATTAGAGTTGTAGTCCTGTTAGGTTGTGTTTACATTAGAGTTGTAGTCCTGTTAGGTTGTGTTTACATTAGAGTTGTAATCCTGTTAGGTTGTGTTTACATTAGAGTTGTAGTCCTGTTAGGTTGTGTTTACATTAGAGTTGTAGTCCTGTTAGGTTGTGTTTACATTAGAGTTGTAGTCCTGTTAGGTTGTGTTTACATTAGAGTTGTAGTCCTGTTAGGTTGTGTTTACATTAGAGTTGTAGTCCTGTTAGGTTGTGTTTACATTAGAGTTGTAATCCTGTTAGGTTGTGTTTACATTAGAGTTGTAGTCCTGTTAGGTTGTGTTTACATTAGAGTTGTAGTCCTGTTAGGTTGTGTTTTACATTAGAGTTGTAGTCCTGTTAGGTTGTGTTTACATTAGAGTTGTAATCCTGTTAGGTTGTGTTTTACATTAGAGTTGTAGTCCTGTTAGAGTTGTAGTCCTGTTAGGTTGTGTTTACATTAGAGTTGTAGTCCTGTTAGGTTGTGTTTACATTAGAGTTGTAGTCCTGTTAGGTTGTGTTTACATTAGAGTTGTAGTTCTGTTAGGTTGTGTTTACATTAGAGTTGTAGTCCTGTTAGAGTTGTGTTTACATTAGAGTTGTAGTTCTGTTAGGTTGTGTTTACATTAGAGTTGTAGTCCTGTTAGGTTGTGTTTACATTAGAGTTGTAGTCCTGTTAGAGTTGTAGTCCTGTTAGGTTGTGTTTACATTAGAGTTGTAGTCCTGTTAGGTTGTGTTTACATTAGAGTTGTAGTCCTGTTAGGTTGTGTTTACATTAGAGTTGTAGTCCTGTTAGGTTGTGTTTACATTAGAGTTGTAGTCCTGTTAGGTTGTGTTTACATTAGAGGGGGAGGGAGGGGGGGCTTGTCAAGGGGACACGGGACACAACCAGAGCGGCGGGACATAACAGGAGAGGAGAGGAGAGGAGAGGAGAGGAGAGGAGAGGAGAGGAGGGGAGAGGAGAGGAGAGGAGAGGAGAGGAGAGGAGAGGAGAGGAGAGGAGAGGAGGGGAGAGGAGAGGAGAGGAGGGGAGAGGAGAGGAGAGGAGAGGAGAGGAGAGGAGGGGAGAGGAGAGGAGAGGAGAGGAGAGGAGAGGAGAGGAGAGGAGAGGAGAGGAGAGGACCCAGCCAGGCAGATCCAATTTAAATATGCAAATGTTATCGCAGCGAGCAACAAATTAAACACCGGGGTCGCCGTGATGTCATTAAGTGTTTACTGTTGTCTTCTCGTTGACGGCGAGGAATCAATTATGGTGTTTAGAGAGAGAGAGAGAGAGAGAGAGAGAGAGAGAGAGAGAGAGAGAGAGAGAGAGAGAGAGACAGAGAGACAGAGACAGAGAGACAGAGAGACAGAGACAGAGACAGAGACAGAGACAGAGAGAGAGAGAGAGAGAGAGACAGAGAGACAGAGAGACAGAGACAGAGAGACAGAGACAGAGACAGAGACAGAGAGAGAGAGAGAGAGAGAGACAGAGAGAGAGAGAGAGAGAGACAGAGACAGAGAGACAGAGACAGAGACAGAGACAGAGACAGAAAGAGAGAGAGAGAGAGACAGAGAGAGAGAGAGAGAGAGAGAGAGAGAGAGAGAGAGAGACAGAGACAGAGACAGAGACAGAGACAGAAAGAGAGAGAGAGAGAGAGAGACAGAGAGAGAGAGAGAGAGAGAGAGAGAGAGAGACAGAGACAGAGACAGAGACAGAGACAGAGACAGAGACAGAGAGAGAGAGAGAGAGAGAGAGAGGGGGAGGAGTCAGGGAGCGTTGTCATGTGACAGGGCAATTTGCTCGCTGTAAAAAGAAAACCCAACGAAAATCGATCGGTTCGCGAAAATGAGCGAGACTGAAAACACGATTTTATTATTGCCTTTTATAATACATGCTGATTGGCCATTTCACAGATTTAATGTATGCTGATAGGCCAATTAGTGTGTTGACTAATTGATTTAAACAGATTATAAAATAAGATGAAAAGTGTATTGGCGGATTGTACCTTTTAAAGAAAGAGGATCACCTCTTACCCCATAGAGGATCACCTCTTACCCCATAGTCCATGGGATCACCTCTTACCCCATAGTCCATGGGATCACCTCTTACCCCATAGTCCATAGAGGATCACCTCTTACCCCATAGTCCAAGAGGATCACCTCTTACCCCATAGTCCATGGGATCACCTCTTACCCCATAGTCCATGGGATCACCTCTTACCCCATAGTCCATGGGATCACCTCTTACCCCATAGTCCATGGGATCACCTCTTACCCCATAGTCCATGGGATCACCTCTTACCCCATAGTCCAAGACGATCACCTCTTACCCCATAGTCCATGGGATCACCTCTTACCCCATAGTCCATGGGATCACCTCTTACCCCATAGTCCAAGAGGATCACCTCTTACCCCATAGTCCATGGGATCACCTCTTACCCCATAGTCCGGCAGTCGAGGTGGACGGGGGGAAATTTGATATAGTCTTTTTTATTGGCCTAAAATATTGTCTATATACATACATTCATGCGTGCGCGTGCGTTTGTGTGTGCGTGTGTGTGTGTGTGTGTGCGCATGCGCGTGCGTGCGTGCGTATGCACCTTGCTTGCTGCATACCTAAAACAAAGAGAGAGAATGAAACGAAAAAGACCATCACTGCAAGACCATCCACTTCCGCTCTCACCATGGCAAGACGTGTTTTCTCTCGCTCCTGCGCGTCTGACTCAAAGTCACGGTTTTTCCCACATTTTCTCTTTCTCCTCCTATGGTGTACGGATTCCTATCTTAATATACCAAGGGGATTACATCGAGGTGAAATGGAGAAAAACAAAACCGTAAAAGAGGATTTTCAACCGGATTCTCACAGCGACTTTTACCTGGTCAGTGACGAAATCAACGTGAACAATGGAAAGCGGCCTGGATACGGCTTAGGAGCTATTCAATCCCTACTAGCCCAAAGAAACAAGCTCCAGATTAGCAAAGGGAAGAGATCTTTCTTTCTCATTATTTTGTTACTGTCTGGCGACATCGAAAGTAACCCTGGTCCCGTGAACACACGACAAATGGCAAGACTGCTCCGGAGTGGACAAGTAACCGGGGAGAACAAAGGAATCACCGTCGACACAACAACACCAATGTCGACCAGCCAGGCGACGACCAACAACAACAACACCGCTGGCATCCTTCCTCACCACCAGCCAACCTGCACACCCATGCTGAATATACACGCTGACGTCCCGATTGTGGATACTATATTCGCAAGAGCCGAGTGCGTCCCAGACAACAGCAGGATGCGGAGGAGTGATCTATCATCGGCGGCAGTCGAGGCACAAGACACGGACAACACCACCATCTACAGGCGTGAAGAATCTCCACATCCAACCACGGGGGACAACGCGGCTGGAGACGGACCAAATCGGCCACACCGTGATACTTTACCTGCTATTTCTCCAGTCGACACCATGGCTCAATCAACCCCACCAGAGCCCTCAACAAACCTGGACGAGGGACCCCATCCCTCACTCCCGCCACCCCACGACGACCCCCACGCACCCCCCACCCTCCCCCCGCGGCTTCTACAGACATCAACAATGGCCCTCCGCTCC